>NC_051220.1:15407718-15707718 GCF_015220715.1 Pygocentrus nattereri
TTTGCTGTTGATGGGGAAAAACAAATGAAAAGAGCCATTAAGCTGTAGGTCATAAAAATGAGGTCAGCTGATCAACTTTAAAAAATGTAATAATAATAATAATAATAATAATAATAATAAAAAAATCATGATACCTGTCCTCAACCATTCTATTGGATGGGTAGTACACTTTGAATGAAAAGCCACTCCTTGGGAAAGAGCCCTGCATGAGTGAATTACAGTAAACATTTTCAATAACAGCTGATCTGTACAAACATCTACTGCTATAAATCTCTTTAATGCACTTAAAGAAGCCTTGAGACTTTAAACATTCACTATATTTGAAAAACATACATACCGGGTTGATGCAGAGGCAGTCTGAGTTGGAGATGCTGAAGGGGTCATATTTATCAGCAAAAATGATGGCATCAGGTACAGGATAGACCCTTAGGGCATAGTCATAGGCCCAGTACACTGGGCTGACATACAGGGGCAGTGGAGTCAGATGACCCTGAGATAAGATGGTCTTCACAAACTGAAAAACCAGGGCAAAAAAAAAAAAAAAATGAAGAAAAAAAAAAAAAAAAAAAAAAAAAAAAAAAAAAAAAAAAAACTCAGCAGACAAGCATAAGCATTATTTTTCTTTGACTCAACAGAACATCAGTCATTTCCTTTTTGGGACATGGAGGGTTTTTTTTTAACATCATGACAATATGTGCAGATGCAAGCATTTCCAAAGCATTTTGTCGTTCTTGCTTCACATTGCACCAGTTATTCGAATACAATGGCTTAACAACAGGTTGTACCACATCAAAACTGTTTTGCAGACCAATGCAAAGTGTCACTGGGATAGACATTTGAAATGCATAGACTCTAAACTGATATTTTATAATAAAGTATGTAAATATCAGCAGCGTCAAATAAGCTGTTTATATTCATGATATATATTCAAGAAAACAAAATAGTAAAAACTAAACAACCAATGTCAATAATGCTTGCTAACACTAGTGCTAAATGTTGTTTCATGCTTTAATTTTAGTTGGCTTTTTTTTTTTAATAATTTGAAAATGCCTGTTACTCTTTACATTGTGTATAAATTTCATGAAGAATGGACCAAAGGAAATGGCCCTTAATGACTTGAGAAAGTCTGGTTCCACTGACTTGACACATGAAAAGTACAGTATGTTTTTCCCCATTTCCTGTAAAGTTGTAATTTTGGAGACATCAGCGATATAGTATGTATACATACATACATACGTGTGACTGCAATTTATCCTTTTCTAACTGTAATGACAAATGAGTTCCTTTGAGGGCATACAATGAGTATTGTTTTTTTTCGTTTTCCCACTGTATGTTCAACCCATATTCTTCAATCTTACTGCTGCACGTTTATTTTATATATCTATATGTACACATTTTCTTGTAGGTATGTAGGCTTTTAATGACTAGACATTCAGAATTCAATTAAGGCTAAACAAAAGCATATGCTTTAAACATGATTTACTTCATTCTCACAACTGACCCTGATGCATTGAAGCCATGCACGGTAGTCTGTGTGAAACAGTTCTTATTAAACTTGTGCCTGGTGACTGATAACCCCTACTGCTGGTTAAATCATTTATTTATGGATCGATTTCATGCAAACTATCAAAAAGATAGTATGCCCAAATTTTAACATAACTGAACTTTTAAACATATATTGCGTGACATCCTATATCAAGACCATATTTATTACACATACAACATAGATGAGATTGTTCTAGCAATGCAGCTGTTGAGCAGCCATGCATGCATGTACAACATCAATTCCGAAAACGTTGGGACGCTGTGAAAAATGTAAATAAAAAAAAAAAACAAAATGCAATGACCTCTCCTTGGATCACCACCTTATCGTGGTGGAGGGGTTTGCGTGCTTGAATGATCTTAGGAGCTATGTTGTCTGGAGCAAAAGCTCCTGGTAGGGTCTCCCATGGCAAACTGGTCCTAGGTGACAGGTCAGACAAAGTGTGATCCATAATAACCCCTATGAAGACAGAAAAACAGGACTTGTGTACCCTGCCCGGAACAGGGTTACCGGGGCCCCACCCTGGAGCCAGGCCTGGGGGAGGGGCTCGCCAGCGAGCGTCTGGTGGCCGGGCATTTACTCATGGTGCCCGGCCGGGCCCAGCCCGAAGGAGTTACATGAGTCCCCCCTCCCATCGACCCACCACCAATGGGAGGGGCAGTAGTAGGGGTTCGGTGCGTTGTGGATCGGGCAGTGTCCGAAGGCGTGGGCCTTGGCGTTCTGATCCTCGGTTGCTGAAACTGGCTTTTGGAACTTGGAACGTTACCTCACTGGCGGGGAAGGAGCCTGAGTTGGTGCGCGAGGTTGAGAGATACCGGCTAGATATAGTCGGGCTCACCTCAACACACAGCTTGGGCTCTGGGTCCAATCTCCTTGAGAGGGGCTGGACTTTATTCTTTTCTGGAGTTGCCCATGGTGAGAGGCGGCGGGCAGGTGTGGGCTTTCTCATAGCCCCTCGACTCGGTGCCTGTATGTTGGGGTTTTCTCCGGTGGCCGAGAGGGTAGCTTCCCTACGCCTTCGGGTTGGGGAACGGGTCCTGACTCTTGTCTGTGCTTATGCACCGAACAGCAGTTCAGAGTACCCAGCCTTCTTAGAGTCCTTGGGAAGGGTGCTTGAAAGTGCTCCTCCTGGAGACTCTATTGTCCTACTGGGGGACTTCAACGCTCACGTGGGCAATGACAGTGAGACCTGGAGGGGTGTGATTGGGAGGAATGGCCTCTCTGATCTGAACCCGAGTGGTGTTCAGTTTTTGGACTTCTGTGCAAACCACAGTTTGTCCATCACGAACACCATGTTTGAACACAAGGATGTCCATAAGTGCACATGGCACCAGGACACCCTAGGCCGCAGTTCAATGATTGACTTTGTAGTCGTGTCATCGGACTTGCGGCCATGTGTTTTGGACACTCGGGTAAAGAGAGGAGCTGAGCTGTCAACTGATCACCACCTGGTGGTGAGTTGGATCAGGTGGTGGGGGAAGATGCCGGTCAGACCAGGCAAGCCCAAACGCATAGTGAGGGTTTGCTGGGAACGTCTAGCAGAAGAACCTGTCAGATTGATCTTCAACTCACACCTCCGTCAGAACTTTGACCAGATATCGGGGGAGGTGGGGGACATTGACTCAGAATAGGCCATGTTCCGTTCCTCCATTGCTGAAGCGGCTGACTGTAGCTGTGGCCGTAAGGTAGTTGGTGCCTGTCGGGGCGGTAATCCTCGAACCCGGTGGTGGACACCCCAGGTGAGAGATGCCGTCAAGCTGAAGAAGGAGTCCTACCGGGCATGGTTGGCCTGTGGGACACCAGAGGCAGCTGGCAGGTATCGACAGGCCAAGCGATCTGCGGCTTCAGTTGTTGCCAAGGCAAAAACCCGTGTATGGGAGGAGTTTGGTGAGGCCTTGGAAACTGACTTTAAGTCGGCTCCGAAAAGATTCTGGCAAACCGTCAGGCGACTCAGAAGGGGAAAGCAGTGTGCCACTAGCACTGTATATAGTGGAGATGGTGTGCTGCTGACTTCGACTGAAGACGTCATTGGGCGGTGGAAGGAATACTTTGAGGACCTTCTCAATCCCACCGACATGTTCTCCAGTGAGGAGGCTGAGTCTGGGGACATGGGAATAGGCTTGTCCATTATTGAGGCCGAAGTCGCTAAGGTAGTTAAGAAGCTCCTTGGTGGCAAGGCTCCAGGGGTGGATGAGATCCGCCCTGAGTTCCTCAAGGCTCTGGATGTTGTGGGGCTGTCTTGGCTGACACGTCTTTTCAACATTGCGTGGACATCGGGGGCGGTGCCACTGGATTGGCAGACTGGGGTGGTGGTGCCTCTTTTTAAAAAAGGGGACCGGAGGGTGTGTTCCAACTACAGGGGAATCACACTCCTCAGCCTCTCTGGCAAGGTCTATGCAGGGTTACTGGAGAAGAGAGTCCGGCTTATAGTCGAACCTCGGATCCAGGAGGAACAGTGCGGGTTCCGCCCTGGTCGTGGAACACTGGACCAACTCTTCACCCTCTCCAGGATTCTGGAGGGTTCATGGGAGTTTGCCCAACCAGTCCACATGTGCTTTGTGGATCTGGAGAAGGCATTCGACTGTGTTCCCCGGGGTATTCTGTGGGAGGTGCTTCGGGAGTACGAGCCATTCAGGCCCTGTACAAACAAAGCTGGAGTTTGGTTCGCATAGCCGGCAATAAGTCAGACTCGTTCCCAGTGAGAGTTGGACTCCGTCAGGGCTGCCCTTTGTCACCGATTCTATTCATAATTTTTATGGATAGAATTTCTAGGCACAGTCAAGGGATGGAGGGTGTCCGGTTTGGTGACCTCAGGGTCACATCGCTGCTGTTTGCAGATGATGTGGTCCTATTGGGGACATCAGGCCGCGAACTTCAGCTTTCGCTGGATCGGTTTGCAGCCGAGTGTGAAGCAGCTGGGATGAGAATCAGTACCTCTAAATCCGAGACCATGGTTCTCAGGCGGAAAAGGGTGGAGAGCCCTCTCTGGGTCGGGGATAGGCTCTTGCCTCAAGTGGAGGAGTTCAAGTATCTCGGGGTCTTGTTCACGAGTGATGGTACAAGGGAGCGGGAGATTGACAGGCGGATTGGTGCTGGGTCAGCAGTGATGCGGGCTCTTTACCGGTCTGTTGTGGTAAAGAAAGAGCTGAGCCATAAGGCAAGGCTCTCGATTTACCGGTCGATCTACTTTCCCACCCTCACCTATGGTCATGAGCTTTGGGTAATGACCGAAAGAATAAGATCGCGAATACAAGCGGCCGAAATGAGTTTCCTCCGCAGGGTGTCTGGACTCTCCCTTAGAGATAGGGTGAGAAGTTCAGTCATCCGGGAAGGACTCGGAGTAGAGCCGCTGCTTCTTCACGTCGAGAGGAGCCAGCTGAGGTGGTTCGGGCATCTGGTTAGGATGCCTCCTGGACGCCTCCCTCGGGAGGTGTCACAGGCGAGTCCACCTGGGAGGAGACCCCGGGGAAGATCCAGGACACGCTGGCGCGACTATATCGCCCAGCTGGCCTGGGAGCGCCTCGGAATCCCCCTTGGAGAGCTGGTGGAAGTGGCTGGGGAAAGGGAGGTCTGGGCTTCATTGCTTAGGATGCTGCCCCCGCGACCCGAACCCCGGACAAGCGGAAGATAATGGATGGATGGATGGATGGAAAATGCAATGATCTGCAAATCATTTAAACCTTATATTGCATTGACAATAGCACAGGGTCAACATATCCCTGTGTAATGTGATATTTAATATGTTGTCTTTGTAGTATTTTCCTTTAAAGATATGGCTTACATGATTTGCATATCATTACGTTATTTTTATTTACATTCTGTACAGCATTCCAACTTTTTGGAAATGAGGTTGTATTAAAAATAATAGTAATACACCCAGGGTATGGGGTACATTCTAGTACATCCTCAGATCACAGCACAAGGTTTCAAAATGGCTTTGGTTCTTTGGAAAAAACACTGTCATGTCTCAGCTTTTGTATTATCAAGCTAAGCAGCTACAGAGACCATAGCGTTGGACAGTTCACATGTTCACATGACATTCACAAGTCTGTTCCTTATTACTCAATTAGTTAGTTTCATGGACAAATTAAAGACAAATATAATACATCCACAACCACTACTGAGCTCTGCTATTATGTTCTTTTATTTAATAAAGACGAAGCAAAAAGTGTGCCATTTATTATTATAATAAGGACTTATGGATTGAGCCACTCCAACTCTGACCGCTCTCAAATATTGTATTTGAAAGCCTTGACCACATATCTTATCAAGATACCTTACTCAGCGCAGTTCTGCCCTCTTGATTTTTTTTTTTTTTTTTTTTTTTTTTTTTTTTTTTTTAAAAGAAACTTCTCCTCCCCAGAAAATAAAACTGTTTGTGGTTTTGGGGATCACCATGACTGTGAAAGCATTGTTTTTAGCCACTTGTTGCAGGACCGACTTACATGGCTTGGAATGTCGAGATTGCTGCTGGGGAGTCTTACGCAGTTCCTACACATCTTGTTGACCAGGTCCTCTCGGATCACGACTATCTCTTGACTGCAGTACTGAATCCTAACATATTTGAAAAATACATTTGTCAGAGGAAAATTAAACACAGCTCTCCAATAAATAATTATTAAAAGAAAACTGTTAAAGAATGAGAAACCATATTCAAATCATAGACTGTACAGGTTATACCTGCATGGGTTGGTGGTGAAAAGAGAGAAAGGAACACGCTGTCTAAACTCCTCTGTGATGTGTTCAGCCAGGGGAGGTCTGGAGATGCAAATACAATACATTTATCTTATCAAGCTTGTTGATTTCTTTGTAACCAAAGACAAAGCACTATACATGGGTCTTGTTATAGTCATGCTTTATTAAAGGATTTTTAACCAAGAAGACTCTATTATATGGCCATTCATGATTATTGTTACATTTGAGCATTTGGGCATTCGAGTTTGCTCCTTTTTCAACTTTTCAACTTACATTTTCAACTTACCTGGGTAGGATAGTGCTGGGTCCAGGATCCTCAGGACCAGGAACAAACACAAAGCGACTGCTACAGTGATAAAAAAACATTGCAGTATATCACACTAATGATTCTGATGCCTACACTGTAACAAACCGAAGTAATCCACGTATAGAATGCTTTCAATTGAGAATCTGAATACTATTCACAAACTGCTTACCTGCTTTGGATGCTAGGATGTTCACAAATCAAATCAGCAAGGGCTTTCAAAGATTCTGGAACAAACAGCATCCCCATTAAGATATGAGATTAAAAACATTGAGTGTAAACACATGAGAAAACAGAAATCTTATTATTCTTACCTTTGAGTGACTTGACCTGATTTTTGCCATAAGGGGCAGAGGAGAAGTTCCCACAGAATATGAAGCAAGTGGGAGGCATTGCTGAATAGCCTGTAAAGGGTACAAAAGATGAATTTTAGGTGTATGCAAGCACGCTGTGGTGGTCTTTTAGTACATATATACATATACGTATACATACACACACCACACACAAACATACATACATACATACATACATACATACATACATATATATATATATATATATATATATATATATATATATATATATAAAAAATGTGTGTGTGTGTTGGTTTTTTTTTTTGGTACAAGCAGCCATTGACTTTTTGGAGATATCAGAAGAACATGCCAGACCTGAAAACATGGTCTGGATCTTTTCCAGGACCTCCACACTGTCTAGCCACATGTCAGAAACGATAACAAACATTGCATCTTCATTCTCCTCCTCCAGCTGCTTTAGCTTGGCAGAGGCCTTGACCGCAGTGGTGGATGGGCCACCAAAGAAGTTCACATTACCATAATATGCCCTGGCAAAAACAAAAAAAAAAAGGAATTCGGTCTTCATTAAAGGTTATATATTTGACATTTTGAACATTAATACAGCAGCGAACAACTATTTTCTATGCAAAGACATAGTAGAGTAATGGCATAATGAGAAATAAATGAAGTCCCTCTGTATGTGTTGTAATCTGAGCTATTGTGTTTTTTTTTTTGTTTTTTTTCTCATAGTGGAAATGCATGCATGTTAGTCCCGCCCTGTGACGATGTTTTGTTTTGCCCTTCCACATAGCATTGTGCATGCACCACTCAAGGTGGAAAGGGAAAAATCAAACAAGAAGCTAAGGCACCAGTCTGTAGTCCTAACTAATGCACATTTTAAGGTGGAGTGGGAAAATGTGAGCAAAACTGAATGCTGGAGCCATCATTCACCAGAATCATATAGTGTGCCTTTAAATTAAGTACTTAGTTTTGTGGATGTATGTACACTGAATAGATGGAATAGTATGCCAGTTCTTATGCTGACCTCGTGGTAGAGGAGGGCTCAATTGGAGGGAACCCAAAGGCAGTGACATGAAAGACAGAGTCCTCGTACCATCCTGTGGGAATCCATAAGTGAGATGAAAAAGAATAAAGTATCTGACTGTCAAGCATTACTGTTTGGTGACTTGGTAACTATGACAACTATAACACAAGGTCTTGGTTCAAAGCAACTAACTGTTCACTGCTCAGTCAAAATGCATTTGGCACCTCACCCTCAGCCAGGACAAAGCATGATTCTGTGTAAAGTCCGCTGTGGAACTGGTGAAGAATGGTGTTAAGGTTCAGAGGATTCATATTTTTATGGAGCTACAACTAGATTAATTAATTAGCTTTTTGGCATAGCAACAAAAGGATATTGCCTTGGAAAGATTCAACTGCACAGAGCCAGTCTGGTCTTCAAGGAAAAATTTGCCCTAAGGGAGAATGGAACAGAATCATCACATCAGCTGAAAAACAGACTTAACAGACAGATGGTTAATACCACTCATGGTCTTCTGCTCCATGGAAGTTACAGGTAGATTTAAAACACAAATTAAAAGCTCTGAACCATCACAACCACCTATTTAGCTTAAAGCCATAGCGGAACAAAGTAAAAAAGATAGCTGTCCTCTTAAAAAAACAAAACAACAACAACAACAACAACAACAACAACAACAACAAAAAAAACACTGTCTATTTATCATCATCATCATCACTTTTATTTATATAGCGCCTTTCCCATGCTCAAGGACGTTTTACAATCAAACAACATCAACACATTAAACAAAAGGCAATACAGGTAAACATTCAAGTATAAAACACAGTGAAAATAAGAAAGTCTTTAACAGAGATTTTAATGAAAACACAGAGAGGTCGCATCCCGAATAGACTGTGGGAGTACTCCAGAAGTATTCCAGAACTTGGGAGCTACTACATTAAATGATCGACCACCCATAGGAGTCAATTTAAACCTAGGAACATGAAAGAGGCCTAGATTTTACAATCTCAAAGTACAGGATGCGACATAAGCTCTGTTAAGTATTGAGCTGCCAGGCTGTGCAGAACTTTAGATAAGGAATACTTTGTACTGAATACGGAATGTAATGGGCAACAAGTGAAGACTCTGAAGGACAGGGGTGATGTGGTCATTCTTTTCTGAAAAGGTGACAATCCTAGCAGCGGCATTTTGTACATACTGTAACTTAGTGAGTGTTTGGACAGGGTGGCCAGAAAACACTGCAGTAGTCCAGTCGTGATGTCACTAAGGCATGCACAAGCATTTCTACATCAGCTTGACTGAGAAATGACCGGAGACGAGAAATACTTTGAACATGGAAAAATGCTGTGTTAACAACGAAATTGATGTGGACGTCAAAAGAGAGTGATATCGATATTGATGCCAAGGACAGATGAGCTAGATATCAGTGACTTAGAGCCAATTAAAAGCAACTCAGTTTTGCTAGCATTCAGTTTTAAAAAGATCAAACTCATCCATGACTTTATGAACAGGGCTAATGTTTACATAGACCTGAGTGTCGTCTGCGTAACAATGAAAATTTAAACCATGAAGGCGCATTATTTGCCCAAGTGGCAACATGTAAATAGTGAAGAGTAACGGACCTAAAACTGAGCCCTGTGGAACACCCTTAGACACAGATACCATAGAAGATTAATTTTTCTGAATAGCTACATACTGACGTTTGTCACTGAGATATGAGGAAAACCAGGAAAGGGCGGATCCAGTAATACCAATGCTGCACATACGAGAGAGTAATAGATCATGAGATATGGTATCGAAGGTGGAGCTAAGATCAAGAAGTATTAACATACTAAGAGCTCCTGAATCAGCTACACATAGAAAATCACTGGTAACTCTAAGAAATGCGGTCTCTGTACTATGCAAGGGACAGAAACCGGATTGAAAAGGCTCATATAAATTATTTGCATCCGGGTGGGAGTGCAACTGTGTAGCAACTACTCTTACCAACAATTTATCTTTGGGCTAACCTATATTTATTCATCAATTTTGTTCTATAGCACAAATAATAATGAATAATAATAATAATAATAATACTTTTTATTATTTTTAAATTAATAATGCAATAATATTTACACATATTATAGGGTATATATTACTTAACATTATATTTGACAAAATATAGTATAAACTTTTATTCAAAATATACCCTGTGTAATGAATAATACTAAATGTTGATAAATTACAAATCAATTTCAATTCTGGGGAAAAAAAAAAAAAGCAACTCAATTTGGTTTTGGTTTTGATTCTGTCTCGCCTCTCTTGATCTTGGCCTTGATCTACCACTACAAAGCCTTAGTCTTAACTCGAACTGCCTCTAATGGTCTTGACTAACAGAATGTATAGTATAAAACAAGATCTATCTTTATATTTCCACAAAAGAGAGAAAAAAACTTCTTAAAAAACATTTTTTATAGCACATTGTGTAAACAACTCTTTCAGATTTATAGATCACCATTAGATATTAGATCCCAACATACAGATTTCCCATTGAAGAAAAAAAATAAAGACTTCAACTAATCCCAAAATGTCCAGATAAACTTTCACAATTAGTTAAGATTATAGCCATTCAGTAAACGTTTAAAATGTGACATTAGATTTGGCGCCATCATTTTAGCAGGACAGAAAATAACATCTTATCCTGAGGGGCCTCTTCCCCCAAATCACCTTACCTCTTTAAGTTGTGTGACCATGCCAAGTACAATAACTTCGCCCAGTTTGGCTGTGCTTCCCAAAAGGGCCTCCACAGTCTTCAACTACAAGAGAAATATTAATATTAAATAGTGACAGGTAAGAAAAAGTAACAGGTCATAACCCTAAGAACAAATTAAATATAGACATGAAATATAGACACGAGATATGAAATGTAACAATACGATCACACTTTACTTGAAATTTATTCCTCCCTTCATCTGGGGCTGAGCCAATCACAGGAGGAGTGAAAAGTTCATGCCTGTGTGTCCGCTATGAAGTTTAAAAAAGAAAAAAAAGGTTTAAACAGAAATCTCCTATTTCATAACCAATATGTAGACATACACACTACAGTGGTGATACACACTACAGAGAAATTAAAGGAGAGTTCCACACATTTTCCTACATTTCAGCATAATTCAATTGTTAAGATGTAAACAAAGTCTTTCAGAATCCTCTGTTCTAGAGAAACTTACAGAGTCAGAACTGTTCAAGAACCAGGGAACAATTTGTGATACGAACAAGACATCTGGTTTTGGCTTAAAACATATACTGTTAAAGCCACTCACTGCAAGGAGGTACATGCAAGGCACTTTAAAATAAAACAGTCCATGAATAAAATAAAACTCAAACAATATGTGTAGGTTCACTGGTTATTTTGGATAGTGAAAAAAATTTCTATATTTGAATTTTAGACACTACTGGTTCCTATAACAACCATTGTAAAGAAAACCTGAGTGGGTATGTTTCTCTACAGATTTTTTTTTTCACATCAAACTACCATGAACAACTGAATTATGCAGACATTTTGAAAAATCGATGGACTTCCCTTTCAAGGGGCTGACCTGCTGTAAGATGGTATATCGTTCACGAAAGAGCTCAGCCTTGTCTCTAGCCTGGCCACATAGACTAGGTGCAGGATGGTTGGTCATGCTGATACTGTGAGGGTAGACAGACAGACAGAAAGACAGTCAGAAAGACAGATAAATACTTCTTATAAGTAACAAAAAAATGCATTAAAGTGGTGAAATCCAATGATCCAATGATAAAATAAACTTACGGTACAAATTTCTTTCTTTCTGTGCTGTAGATATATCTTGGTACTTCGAAAGCCCCAATAATGTTAAAAACATTGTCTCTAGAAACAACAACAACAAAAAAATCAATCATTAAGTCACAGCTCTCAGTAATGAAAGTACTAAATGACATGCTAGCACATGCAAAGACGTGGGCCCTTACATGGTTTCATCACAAGATTGACTGCAGTCTTGCACAGCTGTCTCAGCTACAGAGAGCTCGATCATGCTTGAGGTTACTGTCAAACGAGCAGATTAACAGTTTTTATTAACACTGTGCATTTGGTAACTATGACTTGTCTACAATATCAGTATGAGCAGGCACTTACAAGGTTGTTTTTCAACTGCATCCAAGATCCGCTCGACGACATCATCCAGTTCCACTTCGCTGACAGACTCCAAAACCTCTACCAGATATCTGCTGGCTTCACTGCAGAACAAACATCAGTTTATTTATCCTCACAGCAAGAAGGAATTATTTTTGATTTTATATTAAGGTCACCACACAACATTGTAGAGGGAAAACGGGAGTAGGTGTGTAATGTCAAAATCCGCTGACTTTGTTCAAAACTTGCAATCAGCCAATTTCTCAAATAGTGCTGCTACACCTATAATGTTACCAAAATGTTGTAGCATAATTATGCATGACAGATTGTATTAATCTACATTGCCAGTTGCACATTTAGGGCTGAGTGTGAACATCGAGTTACAAATTAGAAAACTAATAAAAACTGACTGGAAAAAAGAAATAAACCGACATCAGCTACAAAATTGAAGAGCAGTGCATCACTATCTGCAATTGACTTCCATCAAAAAAGAAGCCAGAGAGTAATATGCCGAGGCAGTGCAGCACAGTAAGCACACAGCATAGCAGAGATGCTCTAATGTGGTTAGCAGAAATACTTAAGTGTAATAAAACATGTAGCTTTTTAAGCAGAGATGCCAGCACCTACATACCTGTCAGAACTGGTCGTTTAACTAACTAACTAATATAGCTATCTATATTAAATCTATGTGAGTTGGTATTAAGACAATTTCATATAACCCACGTCAACAACGGTGGTAGTGTGCTTTATGTACACAAACGTACACATAATATCCGTAACATATTTACGTCAAAGAAAATATATCATTTGGAGACCAAAACATACGGTCGGAGCATTAATCCGCGCATCTTGAAACCCGAAGAAACTTTTGTTTTCAGCCTCCGTGTGTCCATCTTCATCTCTTGGCGCTAAATTTCGGCTTCCGCGCCTTCATTCGACAACTTCCGTTTAAAAAACACTCTTTCACAATGCACTTCAAAATAAAAGCTCTGTGGCGTCAAAACAGAGACGTTCTAGCGAGCCCAACCACTCCGCTTCTAACGAACAGGGAGTGTGAGCTTCTGCCTTAAAAGACGGGTTACTTGCTATGGGCAGCTACGAGAAAGAGAACCATTGAATGGAAAGGAAAGAAAGAACCTGAGGAGAAACTTGTTCTGTCCTCATCGGGTATCACTCACCACCCTCTCAAACCAGCTCAGTCATCGGCTGAGGCGTAAAGAGCCTACATGAGTAGCTATATGGGACAGTAAATAAAAGTCTTGGATATTGGTGGCGAATATTCTCTGAAAAACGATGGCGTCGAATGTCTCGTGTCGAACTAAATCTGTGGCATGCGAAAGAAGCGGGCACACGGCTGTGGTGTCAGAAAATGTCTTATTTGTTTGGGGAGGCTATGTGGTAAGCAGATACAGCTAACAGCCACCTGCAGCTCTAAACGCTTAAGAGACATTGTACCCAAACATTGGCGTTCGTCAAGAATCCGTTATTATCTACATGCTTTCGTGAATTTTAAAATGTGTTAAAAAGGCATTTTTAGCCTGTATTAAAGGCCCAGTACAGTGTTTTCCCTTCTTACTCAAAGTCTAATGTGATTATCCGCATGCTGTTCTTTTCAACTCAACTCATGTTGTACAAGCAGCGCATAAATGACCTGTGAAGTTTTAGATTATTTGTACACTGCCCCCTAACCACCTTCTTGGAATTACACTTATTTGGCTTGCTGCATACCACTATTTGATTACAACAAATTATAGTCTACCTTTTATTGCATATTCATAAAGTGTGAAATCAACTCGCTCCAAGTCACTCTTCTTGACAGTATGACCCATGCTCGCTCTCCCCACTTAGATCCCAGTAATGAGATCAAACGAAAAAAGGCTTAAATTTCTTTGTGGGTCTATAGTGAACTTTTTTTAAATTCTTTGTGTGGTTTTGCCTGTGAACATCTACATCCACAACCTAGCACAATTAACAGCAAACAATAAACCATGGGACATTCAGGTAAGTTCACTCTCACTCTCTCTCTCACACACACACACACACACTCTTTCTCAGGCAAGTTCATGATTTTTAAATTTTATTTATTTTTTACATGACCATGAACATCCCTCCTAGAAAAATGCATAGCCCCATACATGTTGTGTTTTGGTGCTCTTATGCTGGTCAACCAGTATGACCATGCTGGGGTGACCAACTAAACCAGAACAGTGCTTGCTGGTTTGTGCTGTTTTTTTCAGCAGGGGTGTGCTAGCCATTCGGTTTCAAATTGAAAAATTCGCTTTTCAAATAGCTTTTGTTCACTGATTATCACCAATGGCACACTCGTACTTTTCACTAGCTACTCAACTTTCTGTTTGCCCCTTTTAAACTGTGCTATATGTAGCCTGTCTTCTCAAAAAAACGATTTGTATTGAAAAGTGTTTGCTTAGCTAGTTAAATTGCTGAGGCTAGCATAGCATGCAAGTGCTTGGAAAAAAAAAAAAAAATTTCTCATTGTCCCCATGTGGCTATTGATGACCCCAGCTAAGACTTTGGGTTTCCTTAATGTATCATACTGAGGTACGATGTATAATGAAAAGAGCTGTGGAAATGCAGGGCCATGGAGACCCTACGAACATCCCACTTTTAGCTGTCTGCTGAACTGGTTGTCAGTTCAAAATTGTAGGGTTTGTTTAGTATGGTTTCAAGCCTTTTACTTTAAAGATAGAATCATACTTGTACACTTGAGATAATGTGA
The DNA here is from genome assembly GCF_015220715.1 of Pygocentrus nattereri. Lineage (NCBI taxonomy): Eukaryota > Metazoa > Chordata > Actinopteri > Characiformes > Serrasalmidae > Pygocentrus > Pygocentrus nattereri. The sequence continues at coordinate 15,422,462 of NC_051220.1, forward strand.
TACTATGCTATAGTTGTCATGAATATGCAATACATAGGGTTCATGCCCACACAGTGAACATAAAAAAGTCCACAGAGAAAATGGTTAATGGATAGTAGCGTAAACTGCTTGTTTTAGTAGTTGTGCTGGGTCTTTAATTGGTGATAGCTCAAACTTGACTATTTGACTATATAACTGGCAAAGGTTTTATGAAGGATCACTAGGAGGTCGTGATGAAAAGTTGTAGATAGTTTCAACATTTGCAGTTATGTTATTATTCATCTTTTTCCCCTCAGTCAGTTGCTGATCATGAAGTTTTCCTACCAAATGATGAGATATGGCTGTATGACTTGGAAAGCGGTTTATGGTAAGGTTTGGCTGTGTGTTTGTTTTTGTATATGTTTACAGGCAGCTGTGAAAATATGTCATATAATATACAGTTTATATCTGTTGTTATTATATAACTGTTACTGCATCTTGTGGGTTATTGTTATTTTTCTTGATTAGGCCTTAATATATATACATTGGTAAAGGCACCTTACCACCTTAGTTTAATGACATGTACTCATTCATAACTTGAGCAACATGCTGTTTAATATGTATTTATGTAAAATATTGCAAGGGAAAAGTTTAACATGGGTGGAGAAATCCCTCCTTCCATGTCAGGCTCTTGTGGCTGCATTCTGAATGGACACATGTATATATTTGGAGGATGTGGAGATACCGGTCAGACCAATGAGGTAATCCTGGTGGTGTTGTCCTCTACACTGCTTTACAGAGTGAGCTACAAATCTCTGGTGTACATTCTGTGGTGTTGTGTGTTTCTTTTAGCACTATTCAGTGAATCTCCATGATGACAAGTACTGCTGGAAAAAAATAAGACATCACTCAGGATTACTTCCCACGCCACGAGATAAGCTTTCCTGTTGGGTTTACAAAAGCAGGTGAGAGTGATTGGGTAATGTAATTACACAATGAGTTATCCAACTTATTTCAATTAAATTTAAAGTCATCACAGTTTAGATTCTGTTTATAAATGTGATCAGATGTTGGTTTTTGACAGCATTATTTATTTCGGTGGATATGGTCACAAACTGCTGAGGGCAATCGATAACCCCATGACCTTCATTGTGGATGAGGCATCTTGGGTATTTTTTTTTTTTTTTTATCTTACACTCAACTCAAGACTGTTCAATATAAATTAGATATTTAGACTTAGGCACTGTTTCTTCTTCTCATTTTAGGTAGAAGACATCTATTGGGGGTGGAACAATGAAGTTCATGTGTTTGATTCCAGAGCAAAAAGTTGGAATAAACCAAAAACATTTGTAAGACATTTATACATATGTGTGACTTACAAACATTTTATATTTTTGCCTTGTGAAAGATTTTGTGTGTCTGCTACTCACTGTCGTGTCTTATATACAGTGATGTTGTTGGTCAGCCAAGTTTGTGTTTGTGTCCAAGTTCTGGCAGTAAGCCATAGACAAGTCTGAGCAACATTAATGACAACCTGGATAATGTTTGAGTGGGTTGAGAGACGTTTTGAGCATGTATTTACAAAAAGGATTAGGGTAACTGACTCCTAGTATTTCTTAGCAATGTTAGCTCCAGTGCTAAACCAAAGAAACAAAATCTGGACACGTCTTAGCTGACCCACTACATCTAGCGTAAGTGGAAATCTGTACTTTTTTTTTTTTTTTTAATCCATTCCTTTAAACAGCTATACCCAGTCATCATATCAAACTGTGTGTGACTTAAGTAACTTTAAACATGTTCTGACAGATATTTAAAGCTATCATACAATAACTATTACTTGATATAGGGACAAGCCCCTGCACCAAGAGCTGCGCATGCCAGTGCCACCATAGGCAACAAAGGGTATGTCTGTGGTGGGAGAAAAATGGTGAGCCTCTTCAAAATAATTTGATACTTTCTGACATTGTTTGCTGTGTTTTACACAGTCAGTTCTAACAGAGAATGTTCATACTAAAAAGAAGTGATGTTAAAATGACCAGTTCTTACAGATATCAAAGAAGACATTTAAAATTACTTTTTTTCTTTAAAAGTATATTTTTTAATTACATATTCACAGGAGACAAGAACAAGTGACATTCACTGTCTCGATTTGGACTCATGGACTTGGACTGAAATGTAAGAATTTGCTGTACGAGTCATTTTCTTTATTGTTATGAAATTACACTTCGCAGAAAATAACAGGAAAGTTTACTCAGTCTTTGTGTATCTTTTGAAGATGCTCTGTGTTTTATGATGCTGCATGACATTCTGAATAAAGGCATTTATCAATTTTATAACTGCAGTTTTCTTAACCGACATACAGTGCTCAAGTGTTTGGGAAATATAATGGTGCTGCTTAGGATAGCAGCTTTTAAAAATGAGATATGGTGGCACGTGTTGTACATTGGACAAATGTCTTTAATTATCGCAGTATGATATTTTTGCCAAAGCACGCCCCCTACATCACACAGTTTGATTGATTTGATGTGCTATTTTAGGCTATTTTAGGCTAGATTTGTTGCAGGATTGGATCTAATTCTTTTTTTCCCACCAGTATCTGATCCAGCAGTTTCTGATGAAATCAGACTAATAACTGTATTGGTATTGGATCAGTGGCATTTTTACTAATCTTTTTTTCCAACTGCTTAGAAATGCACCAGTCACAGTGTTTACATGATTACGGACTGGATTGTTTTCCACAGTTGTTAGCTTTCACAGTTGTATGTTTATGCCACAACAGACAGAATGTGTGTGTGTTTTATCTGTTGGGCTGGTGGTGAGTAATGTTTGTTTAACTGAGCTTGAGCTGTATCTGTTAGCTACTACCAAAGTTGACGGCTAAGATGCACGATTGCTGCTCATCAGCTTGGACATTTTAAGTTTGTCCTGTAAAGCAGTTTGTTTTTTCAAAACAAGATAGTTGAGTCATTAATCTGTAAAGCAGTTTGTTTTTTCAAAACAAGATAGTTGAGTCATTAATCACAGTTATTTGTATGGCAGTTAATCACCAGCTAGCATTTCATGATTGTGACAGGCCTACCATGTTGTATGGTATACAAGATCATTTCTCTTGTGTTCCTTTGCTTTGTGTTGCTTTTTTAGTGTACCTACAACCGCAGTGCCTTTGGGGCGTTCATGGCATACTCTAACAGCGGTATTGGACACCTCACTTTTTCTGTTTGGTGGACTTAGCGTGGACTCTAGACCCCTGAGTAAGCCAGTTCTCAAAGATTGATTACTTTGCTTCTGTGAAAAAGTGGTATAAAAGCAGAACCAAAATCTTATCATTGTATAAGTGACAATTACAATTACTGACTGTAGACCAAATTATTAGCCACTGTCTTTCCTGTGTATCTGTGTAAATACACAGTATGTCATAGGACTGTCACTCAATTATTGCCACTATTATTGAGGGGTTGACAGTTCTCTTTTGTTTGGCTTTTGGTTTGATAGTAATCTGCCAGGTGGCACAGTGGCCCAGTGTGTGGGTTTCCACCGGGTCATCCAGTTTCCCGCCACAGTCCAAAGACATGCAGTCAGGTTGAGTAGACATGCAAAATAGCCCCTAGGTGTGAGTGAGTCTTTGGAGTATTGGTGACCTGTCCAGGGTATTTCAGCCTTCTGCCCAATGACTGCTGAGATAGGCTCCAGTTCCCCCCACAACCTAGAAGGATAAGTGGCTTAGAAAGTGTGTGTGAGTGAGTGAGTGAGTGAGTGAGTGAGTGAGTGAGTGAGTGAGTGAGTGAGTGAGTGAGTAGTCTGCCAACCACAAATATCAAATCAACAGTGGTCCTGTGGTCAGAGGCTGATCAGTGATGGCTAGAGGATGACTATCCCTACAATAATAACAACCTATATTCTCTAACTGAACGCTTACAAAATACACAATGACACTACCAGTTCAACAAAGACTACTTTGCCACTTCCATTCCCTTTCCATTGATAGATGGAGTAAAGTTTTGTAGTAGTTGATGGGGGTACAGTCAGTAAAGTGGTGCTTGGTGGTATCTGTTCAAACAGCCAGAGAGTGCAGGTGCGGCAGGCGTGCATTATAATTTATCAACTTGGTGTATTTGGAAATGGAATGGAATTAAAAAAAAGTGCACCCAAACATCAGTCATGTTCATTGCTACTCAGTGTGTCTTCTTTACTGTTTGCATTCACCAGGTAAAGAAGTTCTGTATAAGATCTGTGTACGTGACCATCATAGTTAGTCATTTAGTTACAAATCTTGTAGTTTGTCAGGCAAGGTACCATGTATTCTTATATCCACATTTTTCATCATAACCGTGTTTTGAACTTTTTCTTCGTAGGTGATGGTTGGATGTTCGATCTGAAGACAAAAGGATGGACAGAGATGAAACATTCAAATATGGACAAACCCCGGTAAGGGAAAACAGGTGGGAATCAAGCTGACTCTTAGAAAATAAACTAAAGAAAATTAATAAGATGAACTGAAGCAAGCCAGAGCATTCCTAATCAGGAATGACCACAACAATACTCTTAAATAGCAGTGTGGCTACAGCCTTTTCAGTCCATGACTACCTATATATGATACATGCATATTTCTCAAACTCAGGGATGGCTATGGTATTATTTTTAACTACAAAACGAGACGACATTTTAGCTTTCTGAAACAGTTGTATGATGCGAAATCAATGTTTTATCCGTCTTCTTTTTCTGTCTTTGAATTGTTTTTAGACTGTGGCACACAGCTTGCCTGGGAAGGGACTCTGATGTTATAGTGTTTGGAGGAAGTCATGATGATATCATTTTGGTGGATAGTGTAAGTTTTGTGAACTCTACCATCTTATATACACACACACACACACATTTTAGCATTACTCACACTGACATCGTTGCTGTGTTACTGGCAGTGCTTGGAAAATCAAATTATATTTATGTTTGCCATTAAACTGAAATAAAGAGTAAAGTTGCTGTGTTTAAATTTTACAGGGACATTCCAATGACACTCTTGTTTTCCAGACCCAGCCTTACTCCTTTGTACGGTAAGGTCATTATTTTTGTGCTCCGTCAAGACTGAAGTTAGCTTCAAGGTTTAAGAGAATTTAAATGTTTTCCACTAAGTGTCAATGTAACTGCAGAAAAAGTAAATCACAACTTCTTAATACACACTTTTAGACACAAAGCACATAATTTGTAATTTTTGAGATGTAAAAAGATGCATTCGGAGTAGGTTGATGTTAAAGGGAGAATCATGGAGAAAAAGACTGCATCAGATTTCTTTACTTGGTGATGATAGGAACCAGGTCTGATGATGTCTGCAGCTTTTTCTTTTACTTACTAAAGTAAGCAATGAACCCACACATCTGAGTCTTTTTATCTAATGATGAAGGTAAAAATCTGAAAAAATAATAAAAATGGTAAATCTGAAGAAATAATGTTTCTTTGTCTACTGTTTTGCCTTATAATGACCTGCATGTAACTATAGAAAAATTATTGCAAAATGTTCTCAACATTATATTTTTTAATAATTATTAAAAAGATAATAATTCTTACGAAACAATTCCAAAGACAATGTCATTTAACTATTTTTTGTTTGACTTCCTGCATGACCCTAATCACTAGGCCTTATTGATACAGAGGGGAAAAAAGCAATTAAAAGAGATAGTTCACCAATTACTGTGCTGCAGTTTACAAAGCAAATCCCATAATTATTTTGTGTCCACTAATTTTGTTAAATTACATTATTACAGGTTATGTGTCGACTTCATTGCAAGCAATGCAAATATGTTCCAGACCCAGTTGGCATGTTTACCACCCAGGCTGAGACAGGCTGTGGAAAAAAGGATGACCTTTTTTTAGCCAACGAGAAATTCACAGAGAGTTTTGAGAACTATGGAGTAAACTTCTATGGATATATACGCATTGCCATATCAGCTGCTTAATCCGTATTTCTGTGTTCTTTACTATAACAGAGCAAAAAGTATTAGAAAACATTTTAATTGATGCTATATTTCACTTAGTTTTTTTCTCTGTGATGTGTAGATTAAATACACCTTTATTATGGATTTCAGTACTGTTTCATTTAACTTTTAAGTGTGTTCAGTAAGCACAGGAATGTAACATTCATTTATGAATGTGAATGCTGCTTTATTCTGCTGAAGAAATGCTGGATTGTTATTGAGCATAGCAAAAGAAATGGCAGCTTGGACGTGTGAAGTCAAAGAAAAAAGAGGATAAATAAAAAACTCTGTTCAATAAACATCCCTAAATGTCATACTGCCAGCTCTGTGGTATATGTCAAATATGTCAATATTTTAATGACATTCTTGTCTACAAAAATGTCCAATAAATATTGATGATTGACTTGCAGGTGCATCAAAATGGCTCCAGCTTGAAAAACACCTACCATTCACTTCATCAAACACATCCACTCACCCACCACTTTATCAAAAACTCTACTTCCACGCACTGGCCACTTTAACTTATAGCTTCACTGTGCACATGTTGGGGCGGCATGGTGGCGCGGTGGCCTCACAGCGAGGAGGGCCTGGGTTCGATTCCCCGGCCAGGTGACCGGGGCCCTCTCTGTGTGGAGTTTGCATGTTCTCCCTGTGTCTGTGTGGGTTTCCTCCGGGTTCTCCGGTTTCCTCCAAAGACATGCAGTTAGGCCAATTGGACATGCTAAATTGTGTGTGAGTGACTGTCTGTCTGCCCTGCGATGGACTGGCGACATGTCCAGGGTGTATCCTGCCTGCCCAATGACCGCTGGGATAGGCTCCTGGTTTATCTTGTCATGCTGGTTGACCAATATACCAGCGTCCAAACTACAACATCAGCGGGTTTTGTTGGTGACCAGCCATGTTGACATGCTGATCTATGCTGTTTTTTCTAGCAGGGAACCCCAGCACTGCTACCAAAAGAGAGCATATGAGCACAAAATTATTCTCAGTTGTTAAATGTGAATTCCTGAAATAAAGGGGAACGTAGATTCCTCACAAATATACCTTCGGAGAAATAAATGACTTTTACATATCAAAAACTGTGAACATATTTACAGTTCTTACAAAATATTTACAATATCTTCCGCGTTGCGCCCTCTGGCGTTAATCTACCGTCATAACATCAAGGCGAAAGTGACAGGTTGCCATGGCTACGCACACATTGGGTAGTTAGGAGTGAAAAAGAAGGCACGGTTGTTGGAGACATACCGCTTCTTTTACCGAGTTTCACATCGTAAGCTTCGCCGCAACTAACTGTATTCTTGAAATTATTCCACTGGAGTCTTTGACATAGTAGTTACTAGCTAGGCTGGTAAGCGCTAAGCTAACGCGGTTTTAGGGCGAGTAAACATTCACCATGGATTCTGGGACTAAACTGGAAGAACTTCAGCTGACGACGGACGAAATACAGCGTTTAAGCAAAGCCCTAAAGGATGAGAAGTTCCGTCAGATGCTACACGAATATGCCGAGGAGATATCAAAACCAGAAAATAAGAAAAAGTATGAAGAGGAAATCACAAAGTTAGAGCAGGAAAGAGGCATGAACGTGCAGTTCGTCCATCCCAAACCGCACCACGTCTTGAAGACGAGCGTTAACGGGAAGGAAAAGTGCTTCATCAACATCTGCTCCAACGACTTGATCGGCAAGCCTACGTGTGAAACTGGTAGGGGAAACGACGGCAGGGTGGGTCAGCACTGGTCATTGCCGTACAGTTTGGCACCGGGGAGATCTGAAGGAGACGCCAAGGGGAACAAGTGCACGATATACGACGTCGTTTTCCATCCAGACACACTTTATATAGCGGGAAAGAACGCGAGGTTTATGAAGCTCGTCAACAGCACTGCTATCCAAGGGGTAGAAGATGCATTTAAAGTCAAACTGGACAAACTGAATGCAAAGGCATTGAAAATCCAATACAAAGGGGTGCCTCACCCAGCTATCATACGAAAGCCTATTCCTGGTCACCCTGGAAAAGATCAAGCCTCTCCTGATGAGAAACTTTTGCACATTCGCTCCACAGACACCGCACCAAATGAAAAGGCCGATGCTCAGGATCATCAGAGTCCTATCAATGAGAGTTCCCCAGCACCTCGACATCCCACTAAACCACACTACTCTGTAAAATACAGATCAGTGGTGGATCTGCAGGACTACAGATGTTCTAGGGACTCTGCGCCAGGTCCACGCCCCAAAGAAATTATTGTCACCATTGAATTGCCTCTCATCAAATCTGCTGGAGACATCGACCTAAATGTGACGGAAAGAAGTCTGGTCCTGGAGTCTCCAAAGCCGGCCTACAAACTGGAGCTACAGTTATCTTATCCTGTGGATGATGACAAAGGAGATGCCAAATTCAACAAGGCTAAAAAACAGCTCACCATAACTCTACCTGTTCTGCCAGCTAAGGAATCTGCTGTAGTTCATCCTGAGGGGACGCAGCTTGTAAGTGAAGAGGAGGAGAGAGATGGCAGGGACAGTGCAGACAGAGCTAACGGAGAGGTATGTGAAGCGAAAGATGTGGCCTCTGTGGACAAAGATGAAGACAATGATACCTGGCTCTCAGATTCTTGCTGTAATGCTCAGTGTCTTAGAGACATACCTGTGCAGGATCATGAAAGTGGGCTTCAGCTGACAGTTGACAGGGCAGAGAGTAAAATCGATTGTTTGGAATCTCTCTGTGAGCCCTCACAATCAAGCAAGGCAGTAGATGCACTGTCCATGTGTGAAGAAGCCAACGCTGAGGCATGTATATCAGAGAAGAATAGCACTGATGAGACAGAAGATTGCCTCCTGCCTGGGCCAGACTTCTGCACCTCAAATATGTCCTCCAAGCATCACAGTACAGAACACACTGGAAGCTGTAGTTTAGGAGAGGAGGTAAGAGATGTTATGTTCGCAAAATATGAGATTTTATTTGTAATCTCTAAGAACACAGTTAAAAGGAAAATACAGTACTGTGTAAAAGTCAGATACCACCTTTTATTTATTACATTTTCAAACAAAATGGCTATTAGATGCAAGTTTAACTTTTTTTTTTTTCTGAGAAGATTAGATACAAAATAAAGCACTTCCACAAAGAGAAAGAAGATAAAGGAAATTTTCAAAGGAAAAAAAATTGAGGGAACAAGAAAAGACTCAACAACTGTGCAAGACCTAGTAGACCACCAAAACTGTGGCCTCATAAAAATCAGATGAACAGTACCTAAAGGTTTCATCTTTGAGAAATAGGAGAAAATCAGATCTGGGAAAAATCCACAGGTGTTTCTGTCCATCCTTTCACTGCGAGAAGACTGTCTGTGTTGGGTGAAAAAGAAAAAAATGTGCACTAGAACCTGTACGGACCTGTACATCTGAGATGTGGAGCATGGTTTTATGGTCAGGTGAATCAAAAATAGTAATACAGATTACTTAGATAGTGATAAGTAGAAAATGTAACCAGCTTTTAAGACTGTACTTTGGAAATGAGGAAAAGTGTCCCTGCAGATTTCTTTGAAAAGCTGAAAGCAAGTCTCCTGAAAAGAATGGAAGTTGTAAAAATGGCACACTAAATACAATCCATGGATAGATGGGTAATTCTTTTGTGAAATCCTTTTTATAAATATATGTTGTGTTTTTATCCTGAAACTGAAAAACACATAATTTGTATTTTAAAGTAAATGAAAAGGTGGTTTCTGCCTTTGTACAGTAGATATGGAATTATGTGCAGTCATAGCATACATAACATTTTAATAATTGAAAACTGATCACATACAGCTATTGGAGTTACATGCCAAACTGATTCTTACCTCAATTTTGCTTTGCAGGGGAAGTATGACTCGAAAGTTGAACCCACAGCACTTTCCACTGTCCCACCTGTTGCTGTACTTAAAAATGTCAGACACTGTCCTCAGAGAGCTGAAATAGCAGATGTTTCGCAACATAAGCTCACTGTAGCACAGCCACAAATGATTCATGGCGTATCCAATTTAGAACAAGAGTCCCATGATTTTCCATGTGATCCCTACAGTTCATCCCAACAGCTGATTCAAAAGTCTGTGGTGGAGTCTTCAGTGGTCAGTGTTGGTCCTTCCCAACTAAATTCTACACTGGACGAGGGCACCGTTAAGACTGTGAGCCTCCCTGAGGAGACCGGAATGCTGGCTGAAGAGGAAGTGGTGAACAGTTCACCTGAACAGCTCAGGCCTACACCAGAAAACAAGGACATTGTGTTTTCATCTTTCACAAAAAAAGTCGAGGCACAGTTAAAAGAGCAAGTGGACAGTGTTCATTCTTCTGAGCAGAGCCAAACAGAGTTCAAAATGAAAACCCCTGCCCTCTTGAGAGAGAAAAACCCTGAGGATGGCAGTGAGGTTATTATTAATGACCATGCTACATCAGCTGGCCTCACCTTCCAGAATTCTCTGTGGTTTGAATTGGACTGAAGACCTACTTACATTCAATAATTACAACAACATTTTGTAACTTCAGAAACTTAAAATACATTCACATCCTTTGTGTTTTGGTGGGTTATCAGAAATCTTCTACATGTTACGGCTTTAACAGACCAGAGTTTTAAGCGTATAGAAAATTAATTTACTAAAGTCTCCTGGCAGTACAGTAAAATCCTACATAGAGCAACATTTCATCACATTTATCTGAATAATTGTATGAACTAGCTTGATATTTTAAAATCTGCTCTCTATTCTTCCATTCCACCTTTGATTCTGTCCTTTTACCACTGATTGGTGTTGAACCCACTCCTTCCTTTATGCTGTCTTTTGTCCCTTCTGTTCTTTTTCAGTTCTAAGTTAGGTGCCATTTTATTAAAGTGATAAAATGTTGGAATTGTTGACTTGGGTCTTAATGCAACAAGATATTACAAAATGTCCAGTCTCACTTTCTTAATATCAATGTCACATAGACATCAAAAGGGTAATCTACTATTAGTAGCTAAAAATTGTTATCTGCTCAAATAAGATTAGGCCCATTCTGAAATATCATGTGGGACAGTACTTAAGTACAAGTACAATTTTGAAAAATTATATTGTTGCCATCAGGACAAAAACTTGTATCTCCATTGTTGTCGTTTTTTTATATAAATGGTCCATAATTACTTATATGTATAGTTACTATAATGTAGATATAATTGTTCATCACACTTTTGCTGGACTCACCCTAGGGATAACCAAGATATCAAGCAGAACAAGTGGAGAGACTCATGGTTCTGTCATTAAATCAGTTTTATTTATTTCTTAACAAGAACACAGAAGTATTACAATGTTGGAAGAGAAAGGCTCACTGCAGTTGTCAATCCACCAAGTAAGTCAGGTCAATGAAAAATAAAATAAAGCTCAGCCTTGCAAGCACAAGCCACTTCTCACTATATGAGGTTTCTTGACTGGCTAACACTGATGTGTAGATACTGCCGTAGTGAACTGCCACTGTTGCAACTGTAGTAAGAATAACCATAGCAAACAGGTAGCTAACAAACCAGGGTGCTTTTTAGAACACAGGGTTTTGCTGCACTGCAGTTTTCTCTGTGTCAATACAGTCATCACTTTTACTGGAAATGGTGTCTGTAAAAATGTTCAATTCTTTTCATCTCATGCCTCTCTGGACACAACCGTCCAAGAACTCACAGTAACACATGAGTGAGCAGAAATGACGCTGAACAGGAGCCTCTGTGCCACCCATGTCGTCCACCAGCACCACAGTGTGAGAGACCAGGTGCAGGTTCATGCTAACCGCTGTCTGAATGTAGGAGTTCAAGCAGGCTTGGCCACAGTCACAGAACTTTGCAAACTCCAGCTCATGGCACAAGTGGAAGGGAATGAGATGAGGTCCATAGGGGATTCTGTTATAATTTAAACAGACAAAGTCCATAAGGAATTGTAATGTGTAAACAGACATAACAGTATGTAGCCATTTTAAAGAGCGCTCACATGAGTTCACAATTTAGACACAGATTAAATAACATTTCATTTGTCTTCCACTGGGTTTAGATTTAAAGCCTTTAGCTTAGACATGCACTATATTTCCAAAAGCATTCATTCACCCATCCAAATCACTGAATTCAGGTGTTCCAATCACTTCCATGGCCACAGGTGTATAAAACCAAGCACCTAGGCCTGCAGACTGCTTCTACAAACATTTGTGAAAGAATGTGTCGCTCTCAGGAGCTCAGTGTATTCCAACATGGTACCAGGATAGGATGTCACCCGTGCAATAAGTCCAGTCATGAAATTTCCTCGCTACTAAATATTCCACAGTCAACTATCAGTTTTATCATAAAGTGGAAGCAATTGGGAACGACAGCAACTCAGCCATGGAGTAGTAGGCCACGTCAAATGACAGCACAGGGTCAGTGGATGCTAAGGTGCATTTGTCTGCATTATGCCAAGTGTAAAGTTTGGTGGAGGGGGCATTATGGTGTGGGGTTTTTCAGGAGTTGGGCTCAGCACCTTAGTTCCAGTGAAAGGAATTTAATACTTCAGCAGACCAAGAGATTACGGACAATTTCACACTCCCAACTTTGTGGGAACAGTTTGGGGATGGCCCCTTCCTGTTCCAACTTGACTGGCCTGCACAGAGCAGTGTCTGACCTCACAAATGCACTTCTGGAAGAATGGTCAAAAATTCCCATAAACACACTCTAACCCTTGTGGAAAGCCTTCCCAGAAAACTGTAATAGAGCTGTTATAGCTGCAAAGGGTGGGCTGACATCATATTAAACCCATGGATTAAGAATGGGATCTCACTCAATTTCATATGTGTGTGAAGGCAGATGAGCGAATACTTTTGCCAATATAATGTATAGCCAAAAAATAGGCTAGAGCAGGGCACTACCTAACAGTTTTTTGCTTACTAATTTTAAGTATTTAAGCAAGAGTAATACTTTTAAACTACATACTAGAAGCTTAAAACAGCCCTGCTACAAATGAAAATGTAAACTCTGCTTCTCGCAGCTTTCAATTATGATGAGTGCAAAAGATACAATTAACCCCATAAACACAGTTAATTGTAACACAGAGGGATTTGTTTTAATAGTCAATAAAAGCCTGGTGAATTGATGTGAACACAATTAATTTGACTTAATTTGATACGAGTCTATGATGTTTGAACCAGACAATTAGGTAAAATACAACTATTCCCTGCAGTGTGGAACCTGTCGTTTCAGTACAGTTTAAGTTTTAAAAACCGAAATGAAAACTGATGAAAAACCCAACAAAAAAAAGTTACTTCAGCATTAAATAGTGCCCCACTCCTCCCATGCATCATACCTCATATACCTTAAAGGCTCTCACCTGAAGTTTAGCACAGCTCTTGAGGCCATCTCTTGTAATGTGAGAGGGAATGTAAGCTGGATGGTGTGGTCCAGAGGGTTTGGCTGGGTGAATGGGTTACCAAACAGGTCCAGGTTCTCCAGGGACAGCTTTCGGAAGTCTCCAGGGAGAAGAGTTAGCTGATTGTGTGCAGCTGAAAGGAAACGCATCTTTGTGAACTGCCCAATGCGAAAAGGAAGTTGCAAGAGCTTGTTATCATCCAGTTTGAGATTGACCAGCTCCCGCAGCTGGCAAAACTGGGCAGGTAAGAGCTGCAGACGGTTCTGGCTTAAGTCCAGGTGTTGCAGAGAGCGCTGAAGAGTGGAGAGACACAATGCTTCACTGAAGCTCTCCAGGTGGTTATTGTGGAGAACTAGTTCTGCCAGACAACTAAGGTCACCAATGGTGGCTGGGAGTTTCTTGATGTGGTTGTTGCTGAGGTCGAGTCTGCGGAGTGCTTTAAGGGACAGCATGCGCATGTCCACTCTGGACAGCTTGCAGTAAGACACCTGGAGCTGCTCCAGAGAATAAGGAAAGTTAGATGTGAGGGGATAGTCCTTCTTGGAAATGATTGTGAGCTTTTTCTTAGGTTTCTCCACATCCCTGGCACGGACAGGGGTGAGTGTAGAGAGGGGAAGACAGTCTATGTCAGATCCCCTGTGTGCAAGTCGAGCAGCAGAGAGGAAGTTTTTCAAGCTGTTGGCATCTGCCTGCAAAATACACACAAACAAAAGTCACAATCATTGACTTTGCACTCATTAGTTTGGCCTACATTTTAAGTTCCCAGTGGAAAAGGCTTGTAAGAGGACAAAATAGTTAGGGCAGTAAAACACTTTTCCACACCACACAACACATTTGTATTTATGTTCACATAAATGTAGGATGAATGTCTTCTTGCTTCTTTCAACTACTGCCAACTAAAGCAAGAAAGAAGCACAGAGTAAATCAGCATTTTCAATTCTAAAATGATGACCACACATAGCAGATGACCACAAGGTACACCCCACCCTGAGTTTACCAAAACATTAACAATAGTCATAGCTAACATCACTGTTGGGATTTAGATCAGAATCAAATTAATCCTCATTTTCCTCCCAGCTAACTCCCAAAGTACTAGGTCTCTTCCCTGATTACGTCAGTACCAAGAATGTGGGCAGCTGAACGTCTGCACGTCTCCAGTGTTTATGAAGCCAGCATCCAGTCAGCTTTTCAAACTACTGGCCAGAAATTATGCCAGCTGGCACAAGATTCCCATTTTAATAGGGGAAAAAAACCTTGTCTATGAAGTCAACCACAGGGAAAGGAGGGACAGAGACACTCTGCACACCAGCTGTTGGTGCATTGTTGGTACTGTGAGAATTTGTTATAATTACTGAAAAAAATTAGAATTATAATTGATTAACTGTTGTTTTTAAAATGCGTGAATAATTTCTTTAAGTCATAATAACTGGCTGTTCCTATGGCACCATCACTATATTCGTTTAAAAATAGTATTCCATCTATACCTCAGAGAGCGTGAAAAAGTAGGACAATGACTCTTAAAATTATGGTAGAACTCCAGAATCAGGTCAGAAAGACAGAAGCTTGTTTTAGAGCACAGTGAACACAAGGTTTCTAGATCATGAGAACTACATTAAGAAAACACATAAAACGATGCATCTGTTGCCCCTGAAAGTGCTCTACAGCTCTCCCAGCTGTGGGAACAGGGTGAAATGTCAGAACTACTCATTGGGAAGTATAATCCCTAAACAGTATTACCCAGACTTCCTGTGCACTACAAAACACTGGAATACATATCAATGCCCTATAAAAAAGACTATCAAAAATGTCCCAGAATAAGGCATAAAGTTGAATTACTTTCAATTTGTAAGCAAAAACAGTCTGAGGTTTGATTGACCAACAACATTGTCTCAACTTGAATATTAATCCCTTTAAACTTCTACCTGATTTAATGTTACAGTTGAAAAATGCCCAGGAATGGTTCTGGATGGTAGCGATATGCTAGCTAATGATTTATTAAACATCCATTCACTGAGTTGATAAATATAACTATGCTTTTAAAATAATAGTAAGAAAGGAAAATATCCTTACTGTTATGCTTTGTGTGTAACTGGCAAGAAAAACAGCTATTTGCTTTTTTTCCAGAGCACTCAAGAAAAGAGAACATCTCCTGAAGTCAGCCAGTGGCTTTGTTTTTATAAATTGTGAATTTATACATTTACATAATTTATGCATGACCTAGGCTTATAACTGGCCATAAATGTCTTACCTTGCTCAAACAGATGTCCACTGCAGGTTCTTTCAGTCGTATCGTTGCTTTGCCCTCCTCAACAAACCAAGTGAAGAACTTCTCGATATTCTCCTTCAGCTTTAAAATGCAAAAAAGTAGCGTTATGAAAGTCACTGTCATTCTGAGTATCTAATGAGTCATCACAAACCAGCTAAAACTTGTATTACCTTTGTTAGAAGGCAACAAAATAAGAACGTACTTCCGCATATAACATAAATACACGACTGTTTATTCATAAAAAGCAACGCAATACGCATACACGGTCACTACACAGAAATAACTGTAGTTATGATAATGGACAAAGACATGTACCTTGTATTTGGATCCAGCTCTATCTTTTGCCGTACAGATCAGTAAATACACATTACTACGCTGAGTAGTTTTGTCCACATGTTTTCCGATGGACAGCATGGCCCTGGTTCCTTTCCCTTTACTTTTGAGTCCAAACGTGGGCAGCATCCGATTTATAACCTCGACGTCGCACTGTAACTTCATCGCTGCTCAGCATCAACGATCGAAGTCGATCACAGACACTGAATCTTTAAATGCAAAGGCAAGGAGCGACGATTGCTTCTGTTCTGACCACAGGAAACACCCACTGTTGTTGTGGGGCTTGCTTCACCACTTGGATATAGCTAATCGTCGTAATTACAACGGGCTAAACTGGCTAAGTTACTACTTGCATAATAAGCATCTACCAAACCTGCCCATCATATAACGTTACGATGCTACTGAACAGTGCCTATCTCAAGTTGGCTGGTTACCGCTCACACATTAGCTATTTACTAGCCACGCTAAAACTCAAACATTTTAACTGAAGCAACATAAGACTGAGCTAATCGCATACGTACATAACCGTGGGTTAAAACACATTCGACGCTGAAAACACTGAAAAGCGTCTTCGAGTGGACTAGCCAGCTAATGCTAGCATTAAAACGTTCAAAAGCTTAGCGTTACCAATGTTAGGAAACTGATAAGCTAAAGGGCGTTTAATTTCACCATGACATAGTCTTTTTCTAAAATCGGACAGGCTTGTGCGAATTCTCAGTATATTTGTAGCGACACAGACACGAATCGGCCATTGGTAACAATAAATACCTAGTTATGCAATTAAAAAACAATGCCGTATTTTTCTGAGATAGCCAACTATCCCGCGCTGTACTCTGCTTGTGCGCATGCACACAACAGCTTGTTTCTCCAAATGACCTTCCCAACATGGCAGCGCGATGTTGCCTGAAGTCACTTTCCGTTTGGCCTTTCAAAATACTGATGATGTGAAAAACAATCAGGCTTCCGTAGAATATGATAGTGATCGGAGTGTCGATTCCTTGTATTTAATCGATTCTTTTGAATTCTCCCCATATATATATATATATATATATATATATATATATATATATATATATATATATATATATATATATATAAATATATATATAAATATATATATATATATATATATATACACACACACACACACACACACATTTGTGACATAAGTAAACGTGTAAGTGCATAAGAGCGTCTGCCAAATGCCATAAATGTAAACATTGCGCCCCTCAGATTCAACTCACCAGTGTTCAGCATGCATTATGTAAATACATCATACAAACATGCTAGAGTAAATAGCCTGCCCTATTCCCCCCAAAACCCTCATAGTTCTTCAAAAGATTCTCCCACCTTTAAGATACGTCACAAGATAGTTTTTTTAAACTATAAAATCTCGATTTAGAGACTCCTGTGGCATTGCTGTTGACAAATATTATAATGCATGTTTTATTCTGCCACTTTTACTTTAAGTTCAGTTTGACTTGTGAATCGGTTCGACCGGTTTGTTGAAATGAACCAGTTCAAAAGAGCGACTTAATCAGGAGTCGGTTCGTCGCTACCCGTTGTGGTACGTTCTTTTGCGTATTTTAGTCTACCAAAGTAACTGTTTCTGTGAGCATAGCTGTATTTTTCATGGTGTCTGAGAGATATTTTAGACGAGGGCACTGTAAATGCTAACCTGTACCTTTTAGTCAGTGAAAGTGTGCGTCAGTCACTCTGAGTCGCTCTTAGCTGCAGCAAACTGCAGAGTGTGTGAAGGACTTAAGTGTGGTAGCTAAACAACAGGCGATTAATAACACCACTAACATGCAAACAGAGTTGTTTATACATTTGTCCCCCATTTTGTGATTCGAGACGAACCGTTGCCTGCTTCACTTGTCATTGTGCTTTAAAAGCGATGTAACGTTATAGCCAGTGCATTAGTTACTGAGTGGAGCTTTCTGTTAGCACAGCTAGAACTTGTGTGAGATCCCTAAAACCAGACACTTGGTCATTGCCCGTTGTAGCTAGTCAAGAATGGCAGAGATGGACGACGATGGTGATCTCCACGACGTCCGGGATGAAGACGACGACGATTCTGATCAGGAAGAAGAGGGGGATTTCGAATGGGATGCGCCGGAAGATGCAAGAGACTTTGACTGGGTTGAAGAGCAAGAGGTCGTTCTGGACGCAGACACTTCCAAGTCCTTTCACTTAGACACTCCAGCAGAGAGGAGTGGACATATTGCTGTGGTCGATAGGAACTGCATGTATGTTTGGGGAGGATACAAGGTGAGCAAAGCAGGTGTGTGTGATGATAATACCTGAAGTTATGTTCATTTTGGAGCTAAAGCCAAGCAAATGTCTCTTTTTCATTTTTTTTAGAATGCTGAAGCAACAGCCTTCTTTGACTTGTACTTGCCAAAGAATGAAGTCTGGATATACAACATGGAGATGGGAAGATGGTAAATTTTGGTGGATAGTCGTCCCTCAACAATAAAATACAAAGACGCATTGTGAAGTTAATTTAGTACAGACCTTATTCAAACTTTGGCCAAATAAAAAATGTTACATCACTATTACATCAGTTTGAAAAATGCCAAATAACCTTCAGAGCATGATTTTTGTTGTTTAAAGACTAGGAAAATTTGATACATCACATACATCTGATGATGTATTTTGAAGGTGGAAGTCATTTTTGAAAGATTAAAAGTGTAATGGAGTAGAGAGTCAGACTGAAAAAATGCAAAATCGTTAATTGAAATTATAGTTTTAGTCAGTAATGACCCTAACCAAAATTTTGCAACTTACAGTACAACATATCTGCATTTTGCAGGAGAATGAAGCTGTCAAAAGGAGACCTTCCTGCCCCTATGTCGGGCAGCTGTGGTGTATGCGTAGATGGCATTCTTTATCTCTTTGGAGGCCACCATGCTAGAGGGAATACTAATTTGGTGAGGACTTTCTTCAGCTGCTGTTGTGGAATATTTAATTGTGCTTAAGGTCAAGGCTGGGGTTTGGCTTAATGGTTTTTCTTCACACTGTTCAGGTTTATCGTCTGCCTTTGAGGGCATCAACGCTTTTCTGGGAGAGGATGAAGGACCTGAAGGGTTTAGCCCCCACGTGTAAAGACAAACTGGGCTGTTGGGTGTACAAGAACAAGTTAGTATTCAGCTCATTAGATAATGGTCGAGTCTTTCAGGAACATAGAGTTGGAGCTACCAGAGGTCTTCAAATCTGGACCTTAAGTCCAGTATCTGGTTCTGGACTTTATATTCATTGGTGGGTGTGATACTAGGTGGCCAGTCATTGAACTATTACTTGTCATTACAAAATCTAGGACTGGAAACTGAATTAAATGTGCAGCTTTGAAGACTACGGCACTCAACTATTCAGTGATTTGACTTTTCTGGATTAGATTTGAGCAGCAAGGTCTGTACTGTCTCCACAGGTTGCTTCTATGAAGTTTGTTCTAATGATTTCTGCCTCCGTGTTCACAGGTTGGCATATTTTGGGGGCTATGGATATGTGGCACAAGCAGGTCATCGCGGGACATTTGAATTAGATGAGAATTCACTCATGGTGGGCTGTATTTTAAATGTAGATATAATGCTTGGCATGACACAATGATTTACTGGTAATGACGTGGAAAAGAGCATTGTCTAAAACTATTGCCCTTCCAGGGTAACCACGTGGGACGGGGTTGGAACAATCACATTCACGTTCTCAATCTTGAAACATTGTCTTGGAGTCAACCCATCACAAAGGTGGTTTATTTTGATCTGTTGTTTCGTTTACTGAGAGTGTTTTGAGTGTCAGTGTATTATTTCATCACAAAGTAAGTATTCAGGTGTTCCTAAGCCCAAACCTGTGTTTTCTTGTTTAACACTGCTCATGTCACATGTTATGCAGGGAAATGCTCCAACCCCAAGAGCAGCTCATGCCTGTTCCACTTTAGGAAACCGAGGTTATGTCTTTGGAGGGCGTTACATGGTGGGTAACAATACATCTCATTAATTGTTGATATAATAAT
Organism: Pygocentrus nattereri; assembly: GCF_015220715.1. Lineage (NCBI taxonomy): Eukaryota > Metazoa > Chordata > Actinopteri > Characiformes > Serrasalmidae > Pygocentrus > Pygocentrus nattereri. The sequence continues at coordinate 15,442,359 of NC_051220.1, forward strand.
TTGTATAGATATGTTTATATAATTTATTTTCAATATTTTCAGTTTGTATGCATTGAAGAGGGCATTTTTCTCAACAGGATCATCGTCTGAATGACCTGTACTATATCAACATGGACACCTGGGAATGGAGCGAAATGTGAGCTCTCAAATAATGGAGAAGTACTACAACAGTCCTCTGTAGTGTAGAGCTAAGAAATAACAAATGCTGAAGGTAGAAGTATTCGATATGGCAAAAATATAGGAGACTCAGGAGGGGAAAAACATACTAAAATATCATCACTGTCCAAAAAAACCCAGAAAGGTATCTCCAAAATAGCAAATATACAGGAAGAGGCTAAAGCTTACTTTTAATGTAAGTTAATGTAAAGAGAAATGTTATATCACAGACGTTGCGGCTGCTGAGCTCAAAACACTTAGAAAAGAAAAAAAACAGATACATGGGCTTTTTTGAGGGGTGGGAGGGCAGCAACATGTTTCATGCACTGTTGTGAGACACCATGTAGAGTCTAACCCTAACTTAAGGGGATCAGGTTAGATTTTGCAGGCGTTTTTCGAACCACATCATATTTTTCCATATTATTGTCACACATACAGGCCAAAAATGATGATGTAATTGTAAAGAACTCACATCTTCTGAAGACATTCACCAAGTTTTTAGTGAGTTCTCTTTGAATGCTCGTTAAATTGCTTACGATTATCAGATTCGTCTGCTTTGGGTCCAAAGCATAACTGACACGGCAAAAAGTACACATGTCTCAAAATCCCCAAATCTTACATGGCATAGCTTTAAGAGATTTTCATAGGTGTTCACATGTGTCACCCCATGTAATTTTTCCATGTAAAAATAGTTTTGTGACAATTTTAGCCAATAAGCCTGACACTCTCAGGCTTTTAGAGAGACTATGTAGCTGTTTTACTGTTAAAAATACATTTCAGATTCTGTATGAATGAATTGTTTTGACTACCAGCTCAGAATTGTATGAATTGCTGTTGTTACTAATGACTTTAATAGATATTGATTTGATAGAAATGTTCTGTATGGGCATCAGTGGATTTAAACAGTTTGGATGCTGTGAGTGCAAGGTTTGCTGTCTATGCATTTTCATAGTACCTGACCAGCATTATGATTTTTATAAGCTGTAACAGACAAAAAACAGCCACTATTGCCACATATAAGAAATATTATGAAAACAGTTCATTGTAGTGTTTAGCGGTTCACATATTTCACAGAACTAAATCTAACTAATTGGCCTTAAAATGATCCAGTTAACCAAATGTCGTTGGTCAGTGTTAAGTACAGACAATATCTACGATATGCTCAGAAAAGCAAATTATGATGTAATTTTTTGTGCTAACCATAGTATTATCCACCCCTTAGGTGTCTCAATATGCAGGAATGAAGCGATTGTATGAGAGGAAACAGCTAATTTTTTTCTGCTATTGCAGTAATTGTTCCAGTTTCAGTCTATAGAAAGATCACAAAGTTCATTCTCATTTCAGGTCTGTACCACAGCATGGTCCAGTTGGCCGCTCATGGCACTCTTTCATACCCGTTTCATCTGACCATATCTTCCTGTTCGGTGGCTTTACTACCAACAGAGAAACGCTGAGTGAGTAAGACATAAATTGTGACATTGACACACAGTGCATATTTTTCAAGACATGACAGATTTCAAGAAAATTCCTATTGCATAGGTGACGCCTGGCTGTACTGTGTGAGTACAAATGAGTGGAGACCATTTAAACACAGCCACACGGAAAGTCCCAGGTGTGTTGGTCGTCTCTAGTCTATGCATTTGAGATGAGGCTGTAAATTAACAAAACAAACGCTGTTTATGCTACATTCTTTTTATGATGTTGTGTGTGTTTTTCATGAAGACTCTGGCACACAGCATGCTCAGGTCCAGATGGGGAAGTGTTTGTGTTTGGAGGCTGCGCCAATAACCTTCTCTCACACCAGCGAGCAGTAAGTGCAGCCTAGCACCCAGCCAACCCACAAAGAGACACAGATGTTTTTCACACTTACTTTTAGCTCATTTTCCTGCATGTGTTCATATCTTATGATTTTAAGGGACAAGGTGTGTAAAAATAGGCATTTTGGCTAAATGTTAAATAAGTAGTAACAGAAATGCTACGTAAGTAGTAATGGAAGTAGGATGAACATTACGGAAAAACGCATTGCCATGTTTTTCTTTTATTATGAGGGCAGGAATGAAATTGGACAGCATAAATGGATGATTTTAGCTCCAAGCAAGCAGTTTTCAATCTGACAGTTTATTATTTTTAATATTTTTTGCCAACCTGACCAATTTTGACATAAATAATTTGAGGCAGGTAGATGCACTTGCACTATATTTGAATGCTACTGTTAGACCTATATCAAAATGTCAGAGTAATTATGCATAATTCACTGTGCTAAGTAGTCAGTTGGGTCTTACTTTCTATGTAGCATGTTATTTGATTTAATGTTATTTAAATAGGAAAGTGATTTTTCTTTTAAGAATGTAAAATATCAGTTTAGCTCTTTAAAACAGGAAATAGTGTTACTTATGTTGCACATTTGGCGAATACAAAATATTTGAAATGTACCAGGGTGTTCATAATAGGGACCATTGTATAGTATCTTACAATGCCATGCATGAAACCTTCGACCGTAAACGTATACAGAACAAAACTTTAAATGCGGCACTTTTGGTTTTACTCCCATTTTGCAGCAGATTAACGATTAATGAGAAACGTGTCTCGCTGCTACAGGTTACACAAGATGCACTATATTTCCAAAAGTATTCGCTCGTCTGCCTTCACACACATATGAACTTAAGTGACATCCCATCCTTAATTCATAGGGTTTAATATGATGTCTGCTCACCCTTTGTAGCTACAACAGCTTCAACTCTTCTGGGAAGGCTTTCCACAAGGTTTAGGAGTGTGTTTATGGGAATTTTTGACCATTCTTCCAGAAGCGCATTTGTGAGGTCAGACACTGATGCTGGAAGAGAAGGCCTGGCTTGCAGTCTCCGCTCTAATTCATCCCAAAGGTGTTCTATTGGGTTGAGGTCAGGACTCTGTGCAGACCAGTCAAGCTCTTCCACACCAAACTCACTCATCCATGTCTTTATGGACCTTGCTTTGTGCACTGGTGCGCAGTCATGTTGAAACAGGAAGGGGCCATTCCCAAACCATTCCCACAAAGTTGGGAGCATGAAATTCCAAAATCTCTTGGTCTGCTGAAGCATTGAGTTTCTTTCACTGGAACTAAGGGGCCGAGCCCAACTCCTGGAAAAACAACCTCACACCATAATCCCCCCTCCTCCAAACTTTACACTTGGCACAATGCAGTCAGACAAGTACCGTTCTCCTGGCAAACACCAAACCCAGACTTCTCTATCTGGCAATCTGATAGACAAGCGGGATTCTTCACACCAGAAAACACATCTCCACTGGTCTAGAGTCCAGTGGTGGCGCTTTACTCCACTACATTCGATGCTTTGCATTGTGCTTTGTGATTTAAGGCTTGAATGCCGCTGCTCGGCCATAGAGGCTTTTCTTGAGCTAATCTCAAGGCCACATGAAGTTTAGAGGTCTGTAGTGATTGACTCTGCAGAAAGTTGGCAACCTCTTTGCACTATGCGCTTTAGCATCCACTGACCCCGCTGTGTCATTTTATGTGGCCTACCACTTCATGGCTGAGTTGCTGTCATTCCCAGTCACTTCCACTTTGTTGTAATACCACTGACAGTTGACTGGAATATTTAGTAGCGAGAAAATGTCACGACTGGAGAATTCCATGCTGGAATTCACTGAGCTCCTGAGAGTGACCCATTTTTTCCAAAATTGTTTGTAGAAGCAGTCTGCATGTCTAGGTGCTTGGTTTTATACAGCTGTGGCCATGGAAGTGATTGGAACACCTGAATCCAATGATTTGGATGGGTGAGTGAATACTTTTGGCAATATAGTGTACTAATGTGGGAATTCTGACATCATAGTGTATTTGTAACCAATAAATTTCTCTCTAGTTTTTAAAGGCATTAAATGTCAGATGTCTGGTTCCTGACATTATTGCTGTGAAAATTCTGAATACGTTTCTCAAGAATGGTGCATTTTACAACCACCTTGAATGTCTTTACTTACATCTTATTGATTGAATTATACAGACATTTTAAACAATCGGTAGAATACCCCTCTTCATGTACTTTTAGCTTCCAGCCAACAATAATCCAGTAACAAACAGGAAACACCAGTAAAACTAACTTCTGCTGAGCCTGGATGTAAAACTGAACAAGGCTTACTCACCTTGAGAAACATTTAGTATGTTCTTTGCCTTGTTTCTATCTTCTCAACAGGCCCACAGCAATGAATTATTAATCTTCAATGTTCAGCCCAAATCGCTGCTTCGGTGAGTATTATTTACCAGTGGTGGACAGTAACAAAGTAAATGTAATTTATTACTGTACTTAAGTATTTTTTTTTTTTCGTGTTTCTATACTTAAAGTATTTCCATTTTGGGTGACTTTTCACTCTGCTACATTTCAAAGTTAGATCTCACTTTTTACTTCACTACATTATGTGAAATGCATTGTTTCTTTTGGCTTAGGCGGGTTAGAAGGCAGCGAGAGAGAAGGAAAGGCAAGAGTGTGGAGGTTAGAGTAGGGACTCTGAACATAGGGACAATGACTGGTAAAGGCAGTGAGCAGCAGTTTGGTTTCATGCCCAGAAAGAGTACCACAAATGCAATTTTTGCATTGAGAGTGTTGGTAGAGAAGTACAGAGAAGGTCAGAAGGAGCTACATTGTGTCTTTGTGGATCTAGAGACGGCATATGATAGGGTGCCAAGAGAGGAACTGTGGTACTGTATGAGGAAGTCAGGTGTAGCTGACTAGAAAAGTATGTTAGGGTGGTGCAGGACATGTATGAGGATAGTGAGACCGTGGTGAGGTGTGCAGTTGGAGTGACAAATGGTTTCAAGGTGAAGGTAGGATTACATCAGGGATCAGCTTTGAGCCCCTTCTTGTTTGCAATGGTGATGGAAAGGTTGACAGATGAGGTCAGGCAGGAGGGTCCATGGACCATGATGTTTGCAGATAACATTGTAATCTGTGGTGAGAGGAGAAAGCAGGTGGAAGAGAATCTGGAGAGGTGAAGGTTTGCACTGGAGAGGAGAGGAATGAAGGTCAGTAGAGACGAGTTGGAATACATGTGTGTGAATGAGAGGGAGGCAGGTGGAAAGGTGAAGATGCAAGGAGTAGAGGTCGTAAAGGTGGATGACTTCAAATATCTTGGGTCAACCATCCAGAGCAATGGACAGTGTAGAAAAGAGGTGAAGAGGGTGCAGGCAGGATGGAGTGGGTGGAGACGGGTGTCAGGGCTGATGTGTGACAGAAGGATAGCAGCAAGAATGAAAGGGAAGGTTTACAAGACAGTAGTGCGTCCTGCTATGATGTATGGTTTGGAGACTGTGGCTCTGTCTAAAAGACAGGAGGCTGAGCTGGAGGTGGCGGAGATGAAGATGCTGAGATTGTCGTTGGGAGTGACAAGGATGGACAAGATTAGAAATGAGCAGATCAGAGGGACAGTGAAGGTGGAGCAGTTTGGAGATAAAGCCAGAGAGGCCAGGTTGAGATGGTTTGGACATGTGTTGAGGAGGAATAGTGGATATATTGGTCAAAGAATGTTGGAGATGGAGCTGCCAGGTAGAAGGAGAAGAGGTAGACCTCAGAGAAGGTTTATGGATGTACTTGACCTGTTGGGCATACCTACCCAGTGCAAACGTACAGTTCAGTGACAGTGTAACAGCATAAAAGTTTGGGAGTGCATATTCCTACATAAATGAAGGAAGAAACTTCTGACTCTTACAAAACTTTATGTAAATTGACCACAATATAAAAATATATACACATATGCCATTGTGACTGGCATGTGTCTTTTTTTTCTTAATTTACAAACATTATTTCATTTTATAGCAAAATTCATTTAGGCTAGTTGATGTTTATGAACAGAGACCTATAGATGCAATCTAGTGAAGGAAAACATTTCTGAACCTGCTTTGCTTGTAAAGCAAGTTTTTGTTAAATTTAAACAGATTTTTATTTAAGTTGCAAATAAATCTTAAACCATCTTTGCTCGATTGTAAAAGGTTATTTCATAGCCACTTGGGTCTACCTAATGGAAATTGTTTGCCTTCAGTGTTTTGTGCTTCTGATTTTAATAGATGTCAGTTCCAGACTATTTAATGGCATTGTATTAATATACTGGTGTTACAAGAGTGACACTAGAATATTTTCACACAAAATAAGCTGATAAAGCAAGCAAAATCTTGTTGACATGACTAATCTTTTAGTACTTTCACTTTTGATACTTCAGTACATTTGAAGGCAAGGACTTCTGCTTTTACCAGAGTAATTTTTTTTTAGCTTGGGTACCTCTAACTCAAGTACATGGTTTGTTTACTTTGTACACCACTGTTATTAGATAGATAGATTAACACACAATGCAATGATCTTATTGGTCTTATTACTGAGGTGGACTTTTTGAGTTACAGTTGCTGTTTGTTTGCATGCATAGGTCTTGTATGGAGGTCATTGTTCACCACAGACAGCAGCTGGAGAGCATGTGGGACTGCCTGCCCAAGCATCTCCTGCATAGCATCAAACAGTGGATTGGTACCACCAACACTGGAGGTTCCTAAAACTAAGTGCACACTTCAGTGAACTGAGAGCAATAGTGAACCTCTGTGTATGAGGGACAGCAGCTTTGCTTAATTGCCAAGACCCACTGGCTTATGCAAGGAGGTGGTCAAGGGAAAAAAATGCAATTGTGGAGAAGTCAAAGGACCCTTCTAGTCAAGTCCAACTTTCTGTGTTCTGTAGAATAGTCGTGCTCTGACATATAAACTGAAATGTATGGCTTAGCATATGGCATGGTTTAATATTCAAACAGCTCCTAATTCTCACCTACACTACCAGTCAAAAGTTTGGACAAACCCATTCATAGAATAGGTTTTCATTTAGACACCCTCCCTCCAGCAAGACTGATTGACGTAAATGCATTAACAAGGATGGATGTTCCACTAATTCGCATTTAAAGAGACACAATGTAATCAGGATAATATAAAGACCTTGGTTCTAATTCCATTTTTCAATTTTAAGACGCTGTTTACACCTTGTATTAACTTATTCATCTCCGGATCGCATCCGTTTCTTTCTGATTAAACACTGGTTTACACTTTTCACTAAAATGCATCCCTAATGTGACCATATGACATCCGATTTTACTATGTCATGTAAAAAGCATGCCAGTTCATATGTTGTTTCTGCTTTATATATTACTTTTTCCTGTCACCATATGAATCAACAAGCTTGGCATGGACACTTTCATTGGCTCAAAGTGCAAGAATGCACTCCAGCTTTGTATATCCTACATCTTGTATTTCCCACTTATGTAATTGTATGCAGATATAGAAAAGCATTCCATTTATTATAGTGTTGCATATGGTCATAATCTGTCTCTGACCACCTCTGAATGTGGTTTGACTGATGAGGTTTTAATCTGATCATAATATGTTCTGGGGTGTTTACACCTTGCTTTTTGCATGGTCAAGTGAAATCCAAATGTGCTCAGGTCACTGAAAATGCATGTAGATGCAAGGTGTACACACAGTCTTAAAATCCTACATGAGAAGTACTTTTTTTTTTTTTTTTTTTTTTTTTTTTTGGACAAATTTGTTCTCGCAGATATAAGCAGCCAAAATGAGCTTTCTCTGCAGGGTCGCCGGGCTCTCCCTCAGAGATAGGGTGAGAAGATTGGCGAATCGGGTAGAGCCCACTGCTCCTCCACGTTGAGAGAAGCCAGTTGAGGTGGTTCGGGCATCTGATAAGGATGGCCTCTGGACGCCTCCCTAGGGAGGTGTTCCAGACATGTCCGACGGGTAGGAGACCCTGGGGAAGACCCAGGACATGTTGGAGTGACTATATATCTCGACTGTCTTGAACGCCTCGGTATCCCTCCGGAAGAGCTGGAGGAGGTGGCGGGGGAGAAGGGGGCCTGGGCCTCTTTGCTTAGGCTGCTGCCCCCACGACCCGGACTTGGATAAGCGGTTGAGGATGGATAGATGGATGGATGGACATACAATTTTACATAAGCATTAATTTGCAAATTTATATTTGTCTTAGAAACAACTTCAAAGCATGAGCTTTTAGATCAAACATTTTTTGGAAAATTCACTGTGTCCAAATTTTGACTAGTAGTGTATCCTCCCAGTGTTCCAACACAAGAACCATGTGCAGTTTATAATCAGATGGCCTGAAAGCCACTATACATTGCTAAATAACAAGAAGCAGCGTTTTTTTTTTTTTTTTTTTTTTTAAAGTATTTAGGAAGTAACTTGCAGCACTGATAAGGCTGATAATTATCATGAAGAAAGCATCTTATAATGATAATTATCATGAACAATGCAAACCATGTAGATTGTATTTTTTGTAGCTTTTACGTTGCTTTTAAAAAAGGAGTTCTACCTATGATATCAGTGTGTTATCATGAAATAAAGAGCCAATTTGATTTATATGCAAAAGTTTGGGCACTCCTGGTCAAGTTCCAGGTTTTGCTGATTTTCTAAGTGAAAATAAGTGCATATCCCCTACACTCATCTTCATGTTTTAATGCAATTACTGTTTATTTGCTGAATTTATGAAAAAACAAAACACAAAATGGTATATTTTATATTGTTTTTGTCAAAAATGTCATTTAACACATTACATAGAGGATGTGTTAACTTATTTTCACAAACATATAGATTGACCGATGGTGTTTAAACTTTTGCATATGACTAAACCACTGTTTTATATACATAACTTGATTTAATACAGAACGTGACTAGGTTATTTTCCACCCATTAAAATATGCTAAACATCATGCTTTTGATATTTTCCATCGTACTGATAAAATAAATGAAATGCCACTGATAGGGAATAAAAAATTTCCCCATCAAAGATTTGAGATGTAAGAGGAGTTACAATATACAGACATTGTTAAATTCCTAATTTTACTAAGTGTATATACTGTATTTTAGCTATTTTTGTGTGAGGTTTTGTATATTTTGGTTTAATAGAACTATCTGAACTAACTTCCTAACCAATCACTGGATCTTGGATTACTGGTGAAGGGGAAGTGGGGCTAACTAGGAACCAAACTAGTATTGTTATGCTCTGTTTTGTAATACTTTTGTTGCATTTCAGGTAGTCAGTGTGACCTAGTCATTTTTCTGTAAATAGGTTGAAATGTTTTATTTGAAAAAAAAAATAAAATTAATGAATAAAAACAATTCCTTGTATATTTTGAATGTAAAAAAACAAGGACTTGTGAAAATTGCAGTATGTTCAAAGATGTTTACAAGTTTTGTTTTGCCTGCTGTACACCTTATATTTCTCATATCTCTCATAATGGACTGATGTAGCAAAAGCCACAATAATGTAATTTTTCACATAATATAGGATTCACTATGATCTCCATCTTTTTTCCTCCCCACAGAAGAAGAATGTGGTATATACAATCTAAGGATGATGTGCATGATTCTCACAATTCTCCTGATCATTATCCTTAATGGGCAAGTCTTCCTTAAGGCAGGCATTTACAGGTTGTGAACTGTCCAAGGCTTCTCTGTTGTCATCCCCCGAATATTCTATGCAATTTAACCAGTTTTCCTGAAATTTATTTCTTCTTTGCTGCCAGCAGGTTCGGAGCCGATACCTTCACTTTGCCAGGCATGTTTCTTGACAGGTCTGTGTCCTACATATTAAGATACAAAGAACAGAGAAAGTGATGGAAATTTAACAATTATTAAAAAATAGCGGCACCAATTCAGAAAGATGCACATTTTAGATACAAATACCTTAACACTGCGGAAAAGGTCTTTCTCTCTGGTGCTAGCTTCCTTTCCACGCATGAAGCTGAACACAGCAGTCCGAGCAGCTGTGAAATTCAAAGGTTCAACAGTTAGAGGTGAAAATAACTGCGTTTCCCACTATTAACGATTTAAAGCAACACTATGTTGAATGAAATCTTTACCTTTTCCCTTTTTCTGTGTGCCTGGAGTCAGTTTCACTTTATGCCTGAAGGAGAACAAGACATTTTAATAATATTACACATCACAAATAATGTTTCTACAGCATGCCTGAAAAGAGGTGGATCTTTCTCTACATGTTTGAAGGAGTGATGACACAACCTGAACAATAATTAACTGAAATACAGCAGAATATTGTAGATAAGGCACTACATATATAATCTATACTGTATGAAACCCTCTGATTACAAGTACAATATGAATATATAGGTGAACAGATCTGAATGATGTGGTTATAGATGAACAGAAAACAGATAACATACTTGTAATTTGAAAGGGCTGTATAGGGTGCACATACAGGGACTGCAAACAGCAATACATCATCTGAGTATGGCTGGCCAGTCAAAGAGTCAAGAAAGTTTTCTCCTTCCTAAGAAACCAGCAACCAACAGATATACATTTCATTACAAAAAGCATTAAAACAGATGTGATGGCCTCGTTGGTTTAACAGAATTCATGTTTGATTTTTTTTTTTTTTTTTTTTTTTTTTAAATCACTTCAATGTCTTTGTTTATCGGTCTACTCTCACCACAATATCAGGCGTACATTATGAGAATACATTACACGATCATTAGGAATTCCTAAATTTACTTTCACCTTCCAGATACATCATCAGAAGGGGGCTTTCCTAGTCTTTCAACTATGAAATCTTGCTCTAGGCTCATGCAGCACTGCTGGAACAGGCAAGTACACACATTTATAACAACAGATGTAGGTAAATTCTTTTTGGCCAGGGTGTCCCTTTAATCTAGAGGGTGGTGGTGTATTATATAGGCAAAGCAGTTAGCCAGATCATGTAAGCCCTTGAGTTGAGGACTCTCCGACAGAAATGTCCCTCAACTCTTTTCCTTTTGGATAAGCTTGAGTTTGGGCTTAGGTTATCTGGTGAAACTGAGAAAACCAGTTTTGTGAAATATTTCCCCAGGTGTGATGAATTAAGAAATATCTAAAACCATGTAGTTCTGTGGGACAGCAGGAGCAGGGTTAAGAAACACTAGAAAATTCTTACCTCTGCTCCAGGGTTCTCCTGGTCCAAGTCATCAGCCTCCTGAAGAAAAATCAGTGAGTTATGTAACAGCATCACTCATCAATCATTCATACAGACTTATGTGATGTCTAATGCTAAAGACATATACAAAAGTATTGTGTAACTAGAAACAAAAAGGACACCAAAAGCTATCTGAGTGTGAACATCACCCTTGTGAAAACCTTTTCAGTCTGCTAAACATAAGTGACTGAGATGCAAGATTTTTTTTTTAAACAGTTGGTAGTCAGTGGAACTCAACAAAATTTGACTTAAATGACTATTTCCTCTGGGTTACCAGTGAGATCCCAAAAGATAAATCATAATGAAAACAAGCTCTCTCTACCTTGTCATCCTGTTCAGTGAAGTCCCCTCCTGCTGGGCAACCATCATCCCCAGGCTGCTCAGCCTTCTTCACCATATGCTGCTCGGCTGCTTTCTGCTTTTGGCCAGGTTTCTGGGGAGCTCGCTTCACTGGCTCCTCTTTTCCTTTTCCTTTCTTCCCCTTCTTTCCCTTTTCTTCCTTACTGGAGCCTGCTGACTGTGGAAGAAGAAATTAGTTGTAAGAAAAATGAAGTAACCTGTGCTTTATGGACTAGATCGGTGATTCACAAACGTGGTCCTGGAAGACCTCTTGCATATATTTTTGTTTCCCTTGCTGTAACACACTGATCCAACCTATCAGCCAATTAAGAAAACAACCCTGTGATGGAATGGTGACCTGTCCAGAGTGTATCCTGCCTTCCGCACATTGACGGCTGGGATAGGCTCCAGCAACCACCCGCGACCCTGAGGGAGAAGCGGCTTAGAAAATGTGTGTGTTGAAATGTTACAACAGAAAAGAAAAAACAAAACAATGGTTCTCCTGGTCTGAGTCATCAGCCTCTTGGCAAAAAGTCAAACAGGGCAGAGCTACTCCAGGAGCAGAGTTGGGAACCACAAGACTAAATCCATACAGCAAACAGTACTGACCCCAAGCAGCTTCATCATCAGTTCACGGTCCTCCTCATCTTGGTCTTTGTATTTGTCTTTGATTTTCTTCAGCTTGTTCTAAACAGAAGAGCACAGCCATCATGGCACCACATTCAATGCCTTTTATAGAGCACAGCACTTTGCACTTAACATTGTGGCCATATAATTAGGCCTGAGATAAGCAGACCATTCTTGTGTTCCATTAACCTTTAAAAAAATTACTTAAAAGAGATCACAAAAATTCTTCAGCATGATGATAAAGTATGAATAACAGTGCAGTGTAACCTTTTGTCCCCTCTTTAGAGGAGGCTGAGTGGCTCCTCCAATCTTAGAGCTCTGGCTGGATGCATAAAAACCTTGATTCTCCTCTCTTTTGGACTCTGCTTCTTCATGTTGTTCATCACCTTCTTGTTTTTGCTTCTTCTTCATATCCCTTGACACAGAGACACATCAATGGTATTTAGTTGTAACCCTAGCTAGGTGCTATACTATGCCAAGACCAGTTTTTTAATTTTCAAGGGTTTACCTTCTCTGCTTAGCACTCATGTACTTTTTGCCGTGTGCCTCTGTGTTGTCCTGTTGGATGGAAACATGAGTCATGTAGGTGAAGGCGTGTCTTCCAACTGAATATTTCATCTGGTATACTGGGTACACCCTGACAGACAGAAATTCTGAAAACATGCCACAATAAAAAGTCCTTGCTCTAGTTATAGTTGCTATGTATGTCAGGCTACCTGACACAGCACTTACACTAACAGATTAAGAAGCTCAGCAGCTCAAAGGAAACATCAGATGCACAGTGTACCCCTGACCATGTTTTATTATATATTGGCTTTGTGCAGACACGTGTTTGAAAACGAACAAAATGTCAATGTAGGCCAACTCAAAGACAAAAGGGATTCAGAAATTTCAGAAACCTAATTTATATTAATCTAAGGAATTTTAGTGACTGGGAGTTGAATTGTTAGATTTTCGTGTCTAAAAATTAGGTTTGAACAAAGAAAGCTGGTCCTTCAGATCAGCTAATGCTAAAACTAACACTGGAGCTAGTCAGAAGATGTGGACTAGCTTCAGTGTTTGCTAAAGCTTTAAACAGAAATTATGATGTGTATGAGTGCATTAATATTTATCTTTACACGCAATCATGTTTAACGCAAAAGCAGGCACTGCACAGTCCTGTTCAATCAGAATAGTGTAGATTTTAATAATACATTCCTCTGTAAAACATCTCTTAGCTTAATAATTCTGACTAGTTTACTGCCTACATTATTCACATGCAGTGTTTACTAACAATTGTGACTGGCTCTGACATGTCAATCATTATTTTGCAAACACTCTGCCATGATTCTGCTATCCCTTTGTTTTATGTTTTCATCTGTGGTTTTAAGGAGTTTGCTGTCAGTCTGGCTCATAGCTTTGAGAAGACTAGAGTATTATGGTTTTGAATACACCTCTTCTTTGTAATATACCTGTTTTGAAACGTCTTGCTTGAAACCAGCATTTGAGATTCCCCTGAAATAGAAAGAGAAAAACTTAATAGGACACAGACACCTTGTTTAAATTTAAATTCAAAATGAATCACAATAGGTCTGTGTAATTTTCATGTAGACAGACATGGTGAAAAACAGTGGCAGTCAAATATCTGAAATTAATTATCAAACTGAAACTAGAGCTTATAATAAAATACAAGGATACTCCAATACTTGCATGCAGTTTTTACTCAGTTGTAAATAATTGACTTTTTTTTTTTACCAAGTTATCAGAAATGCCTTCACATTCTGTTCTTTTTTAGTGATACTTTTTTGATCCCACAACCGGGGAAATTCCACCTCCGCATTTAACCCATCCGTGAAGTGAAACACCACATACACTAGTGAACACACACACACTAGGGGGCAGTGAGCACACTTGCCCGGAGTGGTGGGCAGCCCTATCCACGGCACCCGGGGAGCAGTTGGGGGTTTAAGTGTCTTGCTCCAGGACACCTCAGTCATGGACTGTCGGCCCTGGGGATCGAACCGGCAACCTTCCGGTCACAGGGCCAGTTCCCTAACCTCCAGCCCACGACTGCCCCCTACATGTTATTTTAGAGAAAAATGATAGCAGGTATCCTCCATTGTATTACATCTTTAATATGAAATTTGTGTTTGCTTTTATTGTCACATTTATGTCTACTGACAACAAAATCACAGTGTCCCCAAGTCAAATGTCTGAAACAACTTATCCTAGTTGTTTGATCATTATAGCCCATTATTGAAGAACAGTACCTGTTCGACTGAAGGTGTGTGAGTGAGATTGTGGTGTCTGGAAAACTGATGTCTATACTCTCTTCCTCACTCTTCACCTCTTCATCGACCTCTTTTTCTCCTTTGTGTCGTTCCACCTCCTTCTGCTCTGGCTTTTCAGTCTCAGGCTTGGTCTGGCCTGATGCGTCCTGGGCTTCTGTGTATTCTTCTGCTTCTTGACCATCTTCTGTTTCTCTTGTCACTACATCTTCATCTCCAGTCATTCTGCTGTCTTCTTCACCCCCATCTTCTTCCTCAGCCTCTCCTTCAGTTGCGCTGTCTTCTCCTAGGGAAAACAAGATGTGCTGGAAATTGGAGTGGCGGACAATGATCAAAACATTCTTATTTCAAAGACTTGGATCAATCAGTAAATAATCAGAACACAGAAACAGAGTATTCAAAAAATAATTTAGAGAGAATAATTTATAGTATTTATGAAAAAAATAAACATTCAACATTAAAAAAGACACAAAATGGTAAATTAGTTAAAGGTAATCCCTGTTAAAGATAATAATAACTATTTTAGTACTCCATGTGTTCTTCATTTCAAGACTTGGACTTTTCTCTCCTTGAGGTTTGTGGTGTGTTTGTGTTGCATGTTGCCTCTTTCTTTGGAGTGTGTTTGTTCCTTGAGAAGCTGTGACTGCATGTGTTCTTCATTTCAAGACTTGGACTTTTCTCTCCTTGAGGTTTGTGGTGTGTTTGTGTTGCATGTTGCCTCTTTCTTTGGAGTGTGTTTGTTCCTTGAGAAGCTGTGACTGAGATAAGGACTTGCTTATAGCAATCTCCACACTATCCTGAGAAACATGGCCCCAGATTGTGGAACTGGGTGAAAGTGACTTTGTGGGAATTAGTCAAGACCTTTCGAGACCTTCCATCTATCTGAGAGTGAGAGCTGCAGATGTCACAGAGATGTGCATCAGCGACCTGTCTGAGTCTTATTTACTGACCTTAACCAATCATATTATGCCTAATTGCAATAGTTGATGTTTACGTCATGTCTGAATCAGTTTTAGTTTTTTGGTTCTTTTAAAACCCTTTGCCCTTGTTAAACCTTTCTGTGTGAGGGTGTGTTTATGCATATGTGCTGAGGGCTATGGGATGATTTTAAAATTTTTTGTGTTATTTATTCAGAAATTTTCTGTTTTGTGCTGTTTATGTAATGCTGTAAAGTGATTATGTTCCAATATTTAATGGGCCTTATTTAATTCACATTTGTAAAGAATGAGTATGGAAGACCGGTGCTAAGAGATTCTTTGCCGTGTTGGGGTATGCCGGTAGTGATGGACACTACACTGTAGTCAAGCTGGGGGGCTTTGGAAGTTGGATTTTCAGGGGTCTGATTGCTCTAAGAGTGGAGGTGAAGTTTTAGGGCATCCAAATTTAGTCAAAGTCTGGAACTGCGCTCTGGATTAGTGGTGAGTTTTTCCTTGGCTCCCAGATTTGGGGTGGCTGGACACTTGCTGAGTGAGCCAGTGATGAGGTTTTAGGGCAAATTCATTGTAACTGATGGTAAATTACCCATATTATTATTATGATTATGTGTGCACTAGGGGTGTAACGGTGTATGCAGTCATCCCCAACAATCATGGTAGTGATGTTACAGTTTGGTACATGTAGCCATATGGAGAATATGCGGTAGCTTATGTGCAAATACTGATGAATGTAAAGCAGAAAGCTTTAAGCTGTAAGTCATTAGTATAGTCACACTACAGGCTGTACCAACTACCTAACTATATGACACCAAGTGGAACAAACAGTAACTTGCACTACTGTCTGTTCAAAATAAATGAAAAGAAACTTGACCTTATGCATTTGTTTTTTTTTTTGCTTTGTCCCCTATTGTACTGAACGTGTACCAGACGATGATGTCAAACCGTAGTGTGAACCTAACCATGACTTCTGTATACTATTATACCCCCAGTGTGCGCAAATACCTAAGAGCTCCTCTCCTTCCTCTAGCAGCTCTGCAGTACTGGATATCCCGTCCTCCACATCTTCCTCCAGAGTTTTAACCTTCCTCTCTCCCCGGTGTCTAAACACACACTGCTCATCCACCTACAATCATAACAAATAATGCTGAGCCAACTGACTAAAGCACAGTAGAGTGTGAATGAATATTTACAATCCTGTTCACAATTGGACTGGTAGTGGAGCTGACACCAACTTTGAGTTGTCTGCTGCAAACACATTTTTATTCATTTTTGTTGAATGTCATACCCAATTATAACCATCACTGAAATTAGAGTGTGGCACATTGAGCTGTAATTACAAAATTGATTACCTTGAAGAGAAATCCGAAGCCCATAATGAGATAAGAGGGGGGTAAGAAGTTCTTCTTCCCTGAAAGACGAGAATAAAACATGCATAAATAATAACATTACGTTAACAGTCACACTTTATTTTCATAGTCTATAGATCTACAGATTCCCAAATTGATTTGGTGAAACTTAACAGTGATTATCAACAGTATCTATAATAGATGTTAAGGTTAGACTTGACAGAATCTACTATTTAATTCAATTTAAAGTTCAGCTGGATTTAATAGATAATTGGTGCAAGACAAGGTGACTACAATGGACTCACTGTACCGACACTATATGTACGTCTCAGTAAACAATTGCTAAAGGCAGATTATCAAAATTTTCACAAGGCTATTTGATAGTGCCTAAAAATTTCCGATTGACCATGTGCACAAAAAAGACTGGTATCTCCCAGCCAATCACGATATGTTTTATGTTGTACACTGCTTCCTCCAACAAACCTCACCACAATAGTGATCACCTGGAAGGCAGCAGTGTTTTTTTTTCCCTTCCAGAATCTGAAGAAATTTTAGATTAGATGCAAAACCACAGTAACCGCTCAATATCAAAACAATAAAGAGTCAGAATGTGTGCTCCAAGGTAAGCTAAACTTTATTTAGTAGTAACTAAAATTTCTGGTTGGATTAATGAAACCATAATTAACAAGATGATTTTGTCCTGTATGTCTGCACTGAACATATGCAATTTTACATATCAGTTTATTTTTGAATAATACATTTTTTTCAGAGGTACTCCTCTGTGAGCTTCTCAATGTTTCTGTATGCTACTGAGCTTTTTAATCAGCTAGCGCAAGAGTTATGAATAGAAGGTAGTCTGAGATCAAAGTTTGAAAAACACGGCAACAGTAAATAAGTGAGGTGAAACTTTTCAAAATTTTGCAAACTGTCAATGAGAGCACCTTTTTGCCAAAATGCTCAAGGCCTGAAACAGTATTCATACATGTCAGGAATCCAAAATGTACAGATACAACAACAATTAAATACTACATCAACAGTCAGACGGAAACGGACAAACTTTAATTTGTACCTCTAATCATGAAGCTTCCTGTTGTTAAATACTCTCCTGTTGGAGCAGTCTTGGACACCTGAAGCGGGCAAGACATGAACATTGTGACCATTAAGTTGTGACACCAACGTGATATTTAAAAGCTTAAGCCTAAAAACATGACACTGTCTTACCTGGTTATGGTGAACCCACCAAGCGCTGGTGATCACTTTGGCATCCCAGGCAGCACTATAACACACAGCCATAGTCCCAGCCTCTGTTAGTGTACGTGGAGGAATAGGCTCTCCTGCAACAACAGTAGAGAACTATTTACATTCAGCAATTACATTCTGGCATTCAGTAAATTCTTCGTTCTGTGGGCTTTAAGTCAGTCAACATCTTGAAGGTCACAAAAATAAAGTTAGATTTTTTGTCATTCAATCTGGGATCATCACTGGTCCATCATAAAATACACAGGGGATAATTAAAAATTCAGAACAACGTCAGTGAAGGTGAAGATTTGTGGCAATATCATAACTTTTAGAGCGTTGTAAAGCAAGCCTGGCAACAGGCAGAAAAATAATGAGAGGCACATTTTCACAAGCCCAAAATAGATTTCAATTTGGACGTTTTTCTTCAATGCTTCTATTTAATTATGTAGATTTCTTTAAAGACCCATTTACAGTGCACAGTGTAAAATATTTAAAAAGTTTTAAAAAAAAAAACATTATATCCAATTTAAACAGAGAGAAGAAGACCACTGGACAACATAGTTTTGTTAAAGCTGGGACGGGACAAACTACATGAGCGTTGTGATTGGTGAGGATACTGCCAACATAAGCGATCCCAAGATTAGGACTGCCCAGTTTACACTAAAGGAAAAGTTTTGGCCAAATACAAAAGAAAGACATTCATAGGACATACTTTGTACATGAATACTGTGTGCCCAGAACAGCAAGGCCCAATCCCTTTTCACCCTTTACCCTTAACACTTAGCCCTACCCCTCTGTTTTGCGCATTCACGTCTAGGGGTAGGGTTGTCTTGATTGTTGTTGAAATGGAGAGGTAGGATGAAGTGTTCGGGCTATTTTTCAGAGGTTCACTACAAATGGAGTGTTATGAGAAAATTCCCAGAATGCTATGCGAATCATCGGCAAGATGGCTGCACAAGCGGCCAAAGAGACACATAAATGTAAGTATTTCTCTGTTAAAAAGCCGTTGTATTGTAAGATAACCATTGTAATAGTGTTTTATGGTTATTTCCTTCATACCATGCATAAAAATCACCACTAATACGATGATATCTCAATTGCTATCTAGCAAATTTTCTCATTTCACCTTAAATGATGCAGCAGTTACGTTCTGGTACCCAAGGTTGCTGCACCATTTAAGGCGGAACGGGAAAATTCGATCATGAAGTTCAGCTTCATATCACCGAAGAATTCTTGGTGGCGATAATAAATAATTGCATCCCTCTTTGAAGGCGTATGATGCCCTAAATGTATTTAAGCAGTGAGGAGCTGAAATTTATCCTCCTCTGCTATCACTGTAGACTGACAGGGTCACCTACAGAGCAGCGCTAGTAGCTGTTGATGAAGTGATGTTTTTTTGTTTGTGCTGTTTTTGTTCTGTGACTTGTTTGATTGATTGATTGGGTAAAATTAAAGTTGCGAATGAATCACAAGCACCCACACTTTTCAGCCTATGGCAAATGTCAGTGCAATATACCATTATTGCTATAGTATGGAGACAAAGCAGGAAAAGACGTCCTGATTATTTTTCCAGGCTATTTTAAATATGATTCACCTGTCCTGTCATGTGACACACAAGTGAGATCACCACAGCTGGAGGCGGCATATTAGAAATGGCCGGAAAACCTCGTCTCCCCGTAAAAGTCGCTGATGACAAGTGATGATGTATCCGGTTCTTGAAGGGTTGTCCCATTTCAACCACTACCCCTTGTAACTCAGTTTCAAGGGGGAGGATTACACTTGAAAACAAGGGGTAGGGGTAAAAATAAGAAATGGGTTTGGGCCCAAGATTAACCTACTTTTCAAGAAAATACAGATTTCACATCGCTCTCTGCATCACTGTTTGCTCTGACCCTGGTAATAATTCTCATTCACATTTCTAATCATAATTGATCAGTACTGACAACAATGTGTCAATGTGCCTAATCGGTCAGCCAAACAATTAGTCAATTAACAGAGGACTCAGAAAATAGCACAATTACCATATTCCTCACCTGAACAGGCAGTACAAAAACATTATACAATATGGGGTAAAAGTTTTAGACCAGCTGAGAAAATAATATATAAAGCCAATGCTATGAGTTACAAGCAATTTTGTTAAAAAGAACTAACATTAGAAATAACCCTAATAAACAAATGATTATATTGTGATGTGTTTTAAGCTTGTGTGTTGGCCTTGCCATTTCCAAAGCTCTTCTTGAGGAAGCCCAGACATCCAAGACCACTTCAAACTTTAAGAAATGGGATTGGGCCTTAGCAAACCCAGTGTTTATTTTTACCCCTACGCATTGTTTTTGAATGTAACCCTCCCCCCTTGAAACTGAGTTACAAGGGGTAGTGGTTGAAATTTTCTCCCTATAAAATGGGACAACCCTTCAAGAACCAAAAACATCATCAGTTGTCATCAGCGACTTTTATGTAAACAGAGACAAAGTTTTCTGGCCATTTCCAATATGCCGCCTTCAGCTGTGGTGATCTCAATTGTGTGTCAAATGACAGGACAGGTGAACCATATAATAGCCTGGAAAAATAATCAGGACGTCTTTTCCTGCTTTGTCTCCATACTATAGCAATAATGGTATATTCCACTGACATTTGCCATAGGCTGAAAAGCGTGGGCGCTCATGATTCATTCACAACTTCAGTTTTACACAGTCAATCAAACGAGTCACTGAAAAGAAAAAAAAAGAGCACAAACAAAAAAGCTGAACTTGGCCTTCTAATCACCAGCTTCATGATTGATTTCCCATTCCACCTTAAATGGTGAGGTAGCCTCAGGTACCAGAACGTAACTGCTGCACCATTTAAGGTGGAACAGGAAATTTTGCCAAGTAGCGACTGAGACATCAGCGCATTACTAGCGATTTTTACGCGTGTTATAAAGGAAATGACCATAAAACACTATTACAATGGTCATCTTACAATACAACGGCTTTTTTTAAACAGAGAAAATACTTACATTTATTTATTTACCCCTAAGTTTTAGGGGTAAGGGGTGAAATGGAATTGGGCCTAAAAAACAGCCGGGAAGCCAATCTTTTTACTTTCCAAGTAAATTACTAATTACATTCAAGTTAAGCCTACAAACTGGTTTTAACCTAACTAACTAGTAAAGTAGTACATAACTTTTTATTCTGAACTTCAAAATGTAACATTTCTAAGTTCTAATTCCTAGAAACTAATTAATAAATTACTTTTCTGAAAACTTAAATTAATTAAATAAAATATCAGTTTGTTCCATAGTATGTAAACTTGCTTAAAACTTTATTACAAAGAATATTATTATCACTTACAGTGTAGTCTGGCCAATCAGTTCTTTATTAAATTAAATCAGATGCATTACTGAAGTAATTTAACAAATGCATACAGTACTGTGTCGAAGGTCTTAGGCACCAAAGACACATTTTCAAAATGTATTTATTTGTGCAGTACGTGTTTATTTGCTCAGAAGTGTTAATATTTGAATAAACAACATTTACAGAATATTAAATAATGATTTTTATTTATTTATTTATATATATATATATATATATATATATATATATATATATATATATATATATATACACACACACACACACACACACACACACACACACACACACACACACACACACATATATATATATATATATATATATATATATATATATATATATATATATATATATAGTACTGTACATGTGTTTATTCTAATGTTACATAGTGGACTCTTAGTTTCTTAGTTTTTACTGATAGTTTCATACAATTTTCATGGCTGCCAAAGACTTTTGTAAAAAAAAAAAAAAGCTTCAAGGTTTAAAAGTACTCATACCAGAGGGATTCTTGATGACACAACTTGTAGCTCCATGGAGGTCAGCATGGACATAGATGTCCCCTGAGAAGAAAAAATGTGGGGATATTTTTGTCACTGAGGTTTCAGAGGAAAAGAAGAACAATGAAACAACACACAAGCACAAACAACATAAAACACCCCTGTACCTGCTCGCAGGTAACGTTTGACTATCATCTCATTCTGCTGCTGGTCTCGTCCAGCAATGATGAGGTTGTTCTCTGAGCTGATGAACCAAAGAAACTTTTCAAACCTGGCAAGAAAGGAGGAAGTGATCAGAATTGTTTAGGATGAACACAAATGTATAACAGTATCACCAGTCTAACTTGTTAGAAAGATGACAAGCATTTGTGCCTCACCAGTAGACCTTTCTTGCTTTCTGAATTGTTGTAACTGTCTGGACCTCTTTAAGGGTTTGTTTAGTCTTTTTCTCAGCAGACTTGAAGGCCTTGACCAAAGCATCGCACAACATGTTTAACAAATTTTTACATAGAATTTAGTATTATTGGTAGTATTCCATAAGGACCTGCTCTCTCTCTTTACCTTTTCTGCTGCTTCCACTGTCTTCTGCTCCTTTTTTGCAGCACTCCGCTTGTGGTCATAATACCTAAAAGGACATTATGTTCACATTTAAAGTAAGAGAATAAGGTATAATGGTATGTACAATAAACAATCCTTCACTGTCTGTTTCATAATATCATGTATTTCATATACACAGGGTACACAGAGAAGGGCTCTTACTGAAATTGAAAAAAAATCAAAAGGCTTTTCACATTACTTACTATCATAAATATAATTAGGGGTGGGCCATATGGCAAAAATATTATATCATAATAACAATAATAACACAGTTACAGACACTAAATCCAATTTAACAGGCCTAATTATACTCTCTTTTTAAAAAAACAGTCAGTGTTCTGCAAGTACTGAAAATATCCATGATATGCTCAGAAAACCATATTTTATTTCGGTAACTGTAAAATTTGTCATTTTGCCCACCCCCACCTAGAATACACATGTAGTTACAGCAATTAATATTTTGTTAAATTATAATTATATATCACATATTACAGGTCATTCCATGTCAAATAAACGTACAGTTCAAACAAACATTTTTTAAAAATTAAGTTGGGCTAAAACATTATCTCCCACTGCCTATACTTGGCTCTACTTCCTGAGGAGGCTGAGGTCCTTTAACATCTGTAGGAAGCTCCTACATATGTTCTATCAGACCATGGATGGGGAGGAAGCATAAAAAGGACAGACGAGATGCGACTGGACAAGCTGGTCAAGCGAGCGGGGTCAGTAGTCGGTGCGGAACTGGACTCTGTGGTCAAGGTGGCTGAGACAAGGACACTACACAAACTGCTCTCCGTTACAGAGGATGATGGACACCCACTGACACCATCATCATGGACAGGAGGAGCATGATTAGTGGCAGGTTTCTGTCACAGAGCTGATCAACCGACAGATTCAGGAGATCCTTTGTCCCTAGAGCCATCAGGCTCTTGAACTCTTCCCAGGAGGGCCAGCAGAGAAGGGTGGAGAGAGAGGAGGACTGAATCTGAATCTCATGCTTATCTTGTGTTTCTCTATTCATCTGCACATATAGACAGCATGCTGCACATATTGTACTTTCTGCATACCTCATTGCACATCTTGCACATGTGGACACTAGACACTTTATTTGGTACAATATATGCGCATACTTATTTCATATCATTGTGGTCATTATATGCCATTACCTGTAAATTCTTGTACAGTCATTATTGCACTGCATCTCTCATCTCAGGTTATAGATATTATCACAGATTGTTGTATTTTATTCTTCTTCTTCTTCTTCTTTCGGCTGCTCCCTTTAGGGGTCACCACAGGGGATCATCTGCCTCCATCTTGCCCTATCCACTGCCTCCTCTACTTTTACACCAACCATCTCCATGTCCACCTTCACTACATCCATAAACCTTCTCTGAGGTCTACCTCTTCTCCTTCTACCCGGTAGCTCCATCTCCAACATTCTTTGACCAATATATCCACTATTCCTCCTCAACACATGTCCAAACCATCTCAACCTGGCCTCTCTGGCTTTATCTCCAAACTGCTCCACCTTCACTGTCTCTCTGATCTGCTCATTTCTAATCTTGTCCATCCTTGTCACTCCCAACGAAAATCTCAGCATCTTCATCTCCGCCACCTCCACTCAGCCTCCTGTCTTTTAGACAGAGCCACAGTCTCCAAACCATACAGGACGCACTACTGTCTTGTAAACCTTCCCTTTCATTCATGCTGCTATCCTTCTGTCACACATCAGCCCTGACACCCGTCTCCACCCACTCCATCCTGCCTGCACACTCTTCTTCACCTCTTTTCTACACTGTCCATTGCAAACAAGAAGGGGCTCAAAGCTGATCCCTGATGTAACCCTACCTTCACCTTGAAACCATTTGTCACTCCAATTGCACACCTCACCACGGTCTCACTATCCTCATACATGTCCTGCACCACCCTAACATACTTTTCAGCTACACCCGACTTCCTCATACAGTACCACAGTTCCTCTCTTGGCACCCTATCATATGCCTTCTCTAGATCCACAAAGACACAATGTAGCTCTTTCTGACCTTCTCTGTACTTCTGTACCAACACTCTCAACGCAAAAATTGCATTTGTGGTACTCTTTCTGGGCATGAAACCAAACTGCTGCTCACTGATCTGAACCTCTCGTCTTAGCCTTGCTTCAACAACTCTTTCCCATACCTTCATGGTGTGGCTCATCAACTTTATACCTCTGTAGTTACTGCAGCTCTGCACATCACCCTTGTTCTTAAAAATGGGGACCAGTGCACTACTTCTCTACTCAACAGGCATCCTCTCACTCTCCAGGATTTTGTTAAACAACCTGGTTTAAAAAGTCCACTGCCTTCTCTCCTAAACATCTCCATACCTCCACAGGTATGTCATCTGGACCAACTGCCTTTCCATTCTTCATCCTTTTTAAAGCTGCCCTCACTTCCACCTTACTAATTCTCTGCACTTCCTGATCCAATATCTCTCCCCCCGTTGTCCTCCTCTCTCTCTCGTTTTCCTCATTTATTAGTTTTCAAAGTACTCCTTCCATCTACTCAACACTCTCTGTTCACTCACTAGTACATTTCCCTCTCTATCCTTTATCAGCCTAACCTGCTGTACACCGTTTCCAGCTCTATCTCTCTGTTTAGCCAAACGATACAAGTCCTTTACTCCTTCTTTACTGTCCAGCCTCTCATACAGCTCATCTGAGGTCTGAGCCATTGCCACCGCCACCATTCTTTTTGCTATGCGGCTAGCCTCACAGTACTTCTGCCTACTTCCTTCATCTCTCTGGTTATCCCACTTTTTCTTAGCTGCCTTCTTCTTCTGAATACTCTCCTGGACTTCCTCATTCCACCACCAACTTTCCTTGTCTTCTTTCCTCTGACCAGACGAAACACCCAACACATTCTTGCCAGTTTCTCTCACCACCTTAGCTGTAGTTTCCCAGTCCTCAGGTAGCTCCTAACTGCCCCCAAGGGCCTGTTGCAATTTTTCCCTGCAACCATCCTCCTCCTTCTGCTTCCACCATCTAATCTTTGGCTCTGTCTTCACTTCCTTCCTCTTCTTTGTTTCTAATCTCATTCTACAGACAACCACTCTATGCTGCCTTGCTACACTTTCCCCTGGCACCACTTTACAATCTCCAATCTCCTTTAGGTGGCATCTCCTGCTAAGGATATAATCCACCTGTGTGCACCTCCCTCCACTCTTGTATGTCACCCTGTGTTCTTCCCTCTTCTGAAAATACGTGTTCACCACAGCCATTTCCATTCTCTTTGCAAAATCTTCCGCATTCCTGTCTTTCACACCATACATACACAGCACCTCTTCATCCCCTCTGTTCCCTTCACCAACATGTCCATTGAAGTCTGCACCAATCACTAATCTCTCCTCTCTAGGGACACCATCTACCACTTCATCCATCTTACTCCAAAATTCCTCTTTCTCCTCTAACTGACAACCAACCTGTGGTGCATATGAACTGACCACATTCAAAATTACACCATCAACCTCCAACTTCAGGCTCATGATCCTGTCTGACACTCTCTTTACATCCAGAACACTTTTCACAAGCTGTTCCTTTAGGATTATCCCTACTCCATTTCTCTTCCTCTCTACACCATGATAGAACAGTTTGAATCCACCTCCAATGTTCCTGGCCTTGCTTCCTTTCTATCTGGTCTCCTCGACACACAGAATATCTACCTTCCTTCTCTCCATCATGTCTGCAAGCTCTCTGCCTTTACCAGTCATTGTCCCTAGGTTCAGAGTCCCTACTCTAACCTCCACACTCCTGCCTTTCCTTCTCTCTCGCTGCCTTCTAACCCGCCTTCCTCCTCTCCTCTTTGATGGTCTTCGACCTACAGTAGTCCCAATTTCCACCGGCACCCTGCTGGTCAACAGCAACGGAGGCGGTCGTTGTTAACCCAGGCCTCGACCGAGCCGGTATGGCAATTATATTTGTGATCCGCATGATAGTTTTGGCACAAGTTTTACGCCGGATGCCCTTCCTGATGCAACCCTCACCATTTATCCGGGCTTGGGACCGGCACGAGAAGCACACAAAGTAGATTGTTGTATTTTTTTTTTTTTTTCTTTCTATGTGTATATATGCCTGTAGATAGGTACAGTGTTGAGTGTGTGCTACTGGCTGCTAAATTTCCTTCAGGATTAATAAAGTATGTACCTACCTACCTACCTATCTATCTATCTATCTATCCGGCACTGCATTTCTCCCACATGCTGGACCTTGTGGGTGGTGGGCCACATGGTCTCCCCATATTGCCTCTTCCAGCTGAGCCCGGCCGTGTTACGTGGGCTGCCCGGCCACCAGGCACTCGCTCTGGAATGCTACCTCCAGGCCTGGCTCCAGAGGTAGGTCCTGGTGACCCTCTCCCAGGCAGGGTACACGATTGTCTGAGTCCATTTATCATGGAGGGTTTTTGGATTGAGTTATTCTGGGTCTTCACTCCAGACCTGTTCGCCCTAGGATAACCTACCAGAAGCATATTGCTTCCGACGATTTAGCTCTGAAGATCCCTAGACCACACAAGCCCTTCCACCATGACAAGGCCCCAATCCCTGGAAGGGATCTCCTACTCAGGGGTTGCACAGGGCGAGAGGCGCTGGGCGGGTGTGGGGATAATCACGAGTCCCCGGCTGGCGGTCATGCAGTTGGGGTTTGTCCCAGTGGATGAGATGGTCGTTTCAACGCGAATTAAATCCTGAATGGTGAATTGTTATTGGACTTCTGTGCCAGGCATGGATTGTCCATAACGAACACCAAGTTCATAAGTGTACAAGGTACCAGAGATCCTTGGGTCAAAGGTCAATGATGAACTTTGTTGTTTCATCTGACTTGGGACCATATGTTCTGGACCCTCGGGTGAAGAGAGGTGCTGAGCTGTCAACTGACCACCATCTGATGGCGAGTTGGATCAGATGGCAGAGAAGACTGATGGTCAGACCCAGTAGGCCGAAGCGAATAGTGAGAGTGTGCTGGGAACAACTGTCGAAGGCACCTGTTCGGAATGATTTCACCTGCCACCTCCAGGAGAACTTTTCTCATGTCCCAGAGGAGGTAGGGGACATGAAGTCTGAATGGACTATGTTCAAAACCTCCATTGTGGAAGCTGCCAGACGGAGCTGTGGCCAAAAGCTTGTGGGTGCCTGTCAGGGCGGTAACCCAAGAACCCCCTGGTGGACACTGGTGCTGAGGGAGACCGTCAAGCAGAAGAAAGAGGCCTTTAGGGACTGGATGGCCCAAGGCTGGGAGCGGCTTGGAGTCCCCAGGAATGAGCTGGAGGAAGTTGCAGGGGACAGGGTCATCTGGGTTTCTCTGCTCTCTCAACTGCTACCGCGACCCTATCTGGACTAAGTGGTTAACGATGATGATGATGATGATAATGATAAATCATTGTGAAATTATTGAAATTAAAAGCACATTTCTGGCACAAAAGCACAAAATGGCTCATGTAAAAATATTTAAACTTTTCTTTGCAGTCAATAAACAGCGTCTCCAACATCATTTTTTCAATCTTCTCAAATAGCAGCTTCAAGTGTCAATGATCAAACACGAATGACTCAAAATTATCACAACATCTGGGGTTAGGGCAACCTAATCATGGTCCACATCACATACAACAGGGTACAAAAGTCTGAGACCACTTGTTAAATGCTTCTATTTTGAATTATTTTCTAGTTTAATACAATTTGAGTGAAAAGCAGAATCTTTAAAAGTTCACATGAATTTCAGAACTTCTTGGTGTTTGGTATATCCCTGTTTTGCTTTAATGACAGCATGCACTTGAGCTAGCATGGAAAGTATTGCAAAAGCCTCTGATAGAGTAGATCAAATCCACTTCAAAATCTGAACATGTGTTTTAATGGATGGGACATGACTGAGGAGAAAAAAAAACGTACCTTTTTGATTCAATTTCGATAATGAACTAAGAAAAGTGAAGAATTTGAAATATTTTTTTCTGAATTTTAACTATCATAACTTTTCTTTGTTTTATTTTTTACCAAGATCCCAAGATTTTCTATTCTTTATTTCCAAATAAATATTTTCAGTATGGTCTCAGATTTCTGGACTCCACTGTACACTAAAAAGAAAGGTAAAACTGTAACACCACATATATGGATTTTCCTGTAATGTCTTCTAAATGGCCATTCAGAGGTTATAAAATGTTTAAACATCACAAGCCTGAACTCACTTCTTTGCATTGGCATAAGCAGACAAACTAAGGTCCACATCCACCAGGACAGGTTTGTTCTTCTGGACCTTGCCCTTCTGTCCTTTGTCTTTATTCTTATTCTTCTTCCCCTTTTGCTGCTCAGGGACCTCTGTAGTATCCATCAAAGACTCTTCCTCCTCTCCTTCTTCTGAACCAACATATGGGTTCCTGTGAGGCAAGACCTTTATTATTCATTTAATATTTGGCTTGAGCACACAGTCTCAGAAACCTCAAATTTAAAGTCATTTTATGTCAAGTACTTCTATATGACCTTACTTTAGTAGCATAGTGATGTGATTGGTCTGTAGCTTCAGCTCCTTGATGGCACAAGCCACAGGGTCTCCAGCCACCTGAGCTTCTTTGACAATGAGACCTATTTCTGCCCAGTCCACCTGATTGGCAAGAGCACTTCTTACTACCTGCAGTGCTCTCTCCACGATGGGGAGGTTCATCTCCACCAGCTCCCCCTTCAGACGGTCCACCTCCTACAAAAACACGCTTGTATGAACATACAGATTGCAAATAAACAACTGAGTTTGTAAAACTGAGATAGTGCCTTTCTCTAAACAGGCTTCCTCCTCACCTGGGCTTGGTGTAGGGCCTCCAACCGTTGCTCGTGGTCCTTTTTGACATTCTCAAGCTTCTTCAGGGCTTGTTTCTCCTGCTGGAGAGCTTTCATGTCAATCTTCTGACTCTCCATCTTGGAGAAAAACTCATCAACAGCCTGAGAGTATAAAATGAAGAAAAAATTTAAAAACATGTTAGTTAATTCAGAATGATGGACAAAACCAGAAATTGAAAAATGAACCACAAACCTTATTAAAAGACTCAAGCTCAATATATGGGTTACTTGAGTGTTGAGCAAAAAGGAATGGATGAAATTCTTCATACCTATTCAGCCAAAGAGAGGATCAATAAGATGAGACAATGAAAAGTCTATCTTTTTAAAAAGATAAAAACAATATGAATTGATTAACATACGTGAGCAACTCCTCGTGTGGCTTGTCTGGAGTCATACTTGGCTTCTTTTCAGTTTTCTGAATGATGTAACCCTTTGGTCAAGGAAAATAGATGATAGAGAATTAAGTGATTGCCACCATGAAGAATCAATAAATATTTAGTCAGATTTTCATAATTCAAACAGACCTTTCCATCAAAGCTTGCTGCTTTCTCTATATAATCCTCTGCCATCTGCAAAGCATCCAAAAGTTTTGGTCCAGCTGCAAGATGGAACATGACTTTAATGCTGTTCTTGGTGATAAATTCCTCAAAAGCCTCAAAATACAGTGTTACATAAATAACTGGCATTAATTTCTGAATCATTAAAACATTAAGAAAACAAACCTTCAGCAATGTTAAACTGACTGTCCATTTTCATAAGACCAGGGAGACCAACTTCTATAAAGCAGTGTTCAATTAGAGTGCCTCCATATGCTACAGAGATACAGAGAATCAGTTCATGTTGTTGCCTAATATCAAAAGAATATTGCCTGAGAGACCATTTGAATCCTATTTCACATTCTAAATAACAGGAAGACTTACGGAGGTGGGGATTAAGAATCCTTTTAACTTGCTCTCCACTCTGTGCTTTGGACAGTATCTCTGTGAGCCTGCAGAAAAATATGCATTGTGAACATATGTTAAAACTTTGAATACAAATGAGAAAGCTGTCAAATAAAACAATAATCCACAGAAGACAGAGAGTTACAGTGATTTTATCACAAGTAAGGTGTGTTTACAAATTTAATGTATTAAAAATAATTTTTTATATAATAATTATATTATTAATAATAATAATGTGTGTATAATGTATATGTATTAATAATAATGGAATGACAGGATGTTTGTTTTTTGATAATATTTGTATGTAAAATACAAGCAACAACTTCTTTTCTTACTTTCTTAATTTCTAAATATGTTTTGAAGCCACCACTGAATTCTAAAAGCATGTTTTCGTTTGACTGATTTTTTTTTCTATGCATACTATGGCTATATGCCTCTTTGTGAGATGACTGTAAAAATATTTCAGTGTAGGGAAAAAAATTTTCTGTGGTTTTACTGTGAGGTTTTGATTTCTGTTTTGGCTTCCTGTGGTCCTATAAAGATATAAAGATATATACATATAAAGAATGGTCCATGTTTTAGTTATTGTTATGATGTTACACTATAGAATTATGGACCAGTATGGAGTGAAAAAGTCAGCTATACTTAAAAGGATGTGACAAACCACAACCTCTGACATAAACTTCAGCTTCTGTTGCAATGGTGCCAACATCTTACCACCTCAAAGGATTTAACATGGAATAACTCAGTTACCTTTCCAGACTGATGAGGGGTTCAGGAGGCCTGGCATTCTCTACAGGATATCGTTCCCTCACTGCAAACTTAACATCCTCTGCCTCAGCAGTGCGAAAGCGCAACAGGTTTAGTATGGTGTACTCATGGTCTGTCAGGACTATGTTTCCCTGCAAATGCAAACCGCATATATTAAAGTGGATCTCAGTGGTACAATGTGTAGTATCTCACATATACAGTGTCTGACTTTGTCTAAAAGCTTAGGCTGTCAATCATGACAACAACATAGTGTACAGAAAGCATATAGCATAGTGATAGCAATAATGAGAATATGTTAGAACAACGTTTCTCAAACTAGCCCTTAGGGTCCTAGGGGCAGTCAAAGTTTTTGGGGATCTACATAGGGATGGAGCAAAAATATGGATCGTCTGAGAGACCTGAACCAATGTTTTAGAGGATACCATTGTTAAAAACAAAAAACTAAGAAACTTCATAAAGCGAAGAGGAATCACACCAGAAATCTCTTACCCTGTCATACAGCTCAACTATAAGGTGGTATGCAGCCTCATCTGATCCAAACTGAATGTCCACAATCCTGTCTACACCAAGTTGCTTCACGTGTACCAATCTTCTTGACTTTAGGTGCTTTCGGCACTGAAAAAAATCATTAAAAAAACAACAGTTTGAAGCAAATGTAACATATTCCGTCCACAGCAGAAATTATAGACGCATGCACTACAATGCAACATGCTTACTTTCATGGCAAAACCGGATGGCATGACATTTTTGGGCCATTCAAACTCAGTGGAGTGAATCCGTATGCCGGACTCAATCAATAAGATTGCTTTGCTGTCCGGCCTGAAAAAAAAAAACAAGTTTGAAATAATCATCTTAAGGAAGGAAAATGCAACAACAACAGTCTCTTCAAGTTGCCAGTAGTGCCTCTCATATTTCTGTACATGCCTGTTAAAAAGTTTTACTCGGTCTTGATTCAGTTCTCACTCCTGGACTTATTACTATGCCTTCGATTGCTCCCAATTATAGATTTAATGCAACACTGTCAGAAAAACACATTAGTTAATGAGCAATGATGCTTGTCTCCCAACACTTACTTTTGGAGTCGTATGAGATAGGTCTTGTTGTCGATGTCATAGACATTGTTCACTCGCATCCCAACATATCTGCAGAACAGTAAAGTAGAATTACTTTCAGACAGACGAAGAGTGTGATACACACAAATCTCTGGGTTTCTTTTTAAAAACCTGGAATATAACTGGTTTAAAGAATACACTTATGAAACTAATTTAAAATACATCTTATTTAAAAACCTCAGCTCTGTAGATGCTATCTCACTACAAAATTATACGAGAGTTGCTTGGCCTTGAATAGCAATTTGATGTATGTTGTTTTTTTGCCTATTCTGAAATTACTATGTTCCAAAGGTTATCAGTCTGTCTTGTTTATTCAGTCTGAAACGGTTGTGTTTAAGGCATCGCAATATCTTTCATCAGTCATGGGCTGGAAGTTAGGGAATCGGACTTGTGACCATAAGGTCACCAGTTCGATCCCCAGAGCCAACAGTACATGACTGAGACATGACATACCTTGCGCAAGGTACCTAACCCCCAACTGTTCCCCGGGTACCATTTTTTCTTAGTAAAAGTTTTCTAAGGTTGCCTTTGGGCTTAGGACTGGAGAAGGGGTTGGTCCTTCACTGACATCAGCAGGAAGCCCTGCTGCCTAAACGGCACCAAAATGTGCATGATTATCAGACATAAGGTAGTATTAGTCTTTCTAAAAAAACTGCAAGGTTCTAAAGCCAGTCAGGATTACAACTGAAAAAGCTGGTTAAGATGTGTGAGACCAGGGCAAAAACATGAACTCACACAGTCCGACACACAGGCAAGAAGCGATGCTGTTTGACAGTTGTCTCGCAACACCGCATCTACATAATGCAGAACCTACTATACACCGTGCTATTAGTAACACGTAAAAGACGTCGAATTCAATACTTCCTCCGCAAATCGTAATCAAGGTGTCTCTCTCTCATTAATGACCTTTTATGGCCATTTAGAAATGTGGCCACGACTTCAGCCTGTTCGTCCCAAATCTGTCAGATGAAATCAAATTATTGACAAACCAACACATGCAACACAGTTTTTGACTACAGGCTAAGTTAGCAATGCCCAAATAAGCTTTCTCTGTCACTTTCTGTTGCGTATGAGAGTAGAATCCACCTTACTTGGAATTGATCTCGGCAATCACCGCCCTAACATCGACTGTGTTGAATCTGCCTTTCATCTCGTCAAGAAGACACAAGAACTTCGATTTTCATCTACAGCACTCCGGACACGCAACCCTGCTAACCACGACAGCTAGCTAGTAAACTGGCAGTGCGCATGTGTGTCATCGTCTACGGAAGCCTGTTTGTTTTCGCCCGCGCAGGTGGTCGGAAAAACTAAGCGCGTTTAGGATAAACGTTATGTGGAAGCAGGGTGGGAGACGGTGTGGTCATTTCGTGATGCTGTGAACCATGTTAACCACCAAGGAATTACATCCCGTGTTTTAGGAAGGCATATCTCCTTACTTTTGACATTTGAGCTTAGAACGTGGTCTTGGGTGTTACTTAAGCTTGCCGTGTTGTCAGAAGCTTGGTCATGACTTCCAAGATAGCTCGGAAAAAATAGTGAACAAGAGGGAACATGTTCATTAATCGGTGTCATAAACTACAAGTTTAAACATGATATTGTAATACTCTGGCCATTAAAAAGCCGCCCATTAGGATGAAGATGATGAATGGTTTAAAGTGGAAAGTGGAACATTCTCCAAAAACCGCTTTATGGTAAGGTTTTTTTACATGCTGCACGGATATGAAAATAGACTGAAAGAAACAGCACACATGAGCTTTTGAGCACATTTACGATGCATCCGACGGACAACGACAAGAAACGGTGGGAGCCCGGACAAGCGCTCAGCAACTCTCTCTCTAAGAAAGGTGAGTCGCTATTATAACCGTTGCTCTCAGTGTCATTAAAGATGCTTCCAAAGATCCGGCGTGGCCTGGTAGCGTCCCTAGGGGCCCAGACGAAACGCCCTGCAATATAGCTAAGTGAGAGAACCGCCTCTGTAGTTGTGAAAGAGATGTGTGTTTCTGTGTTCATTGACTTTTCCGTCTTGGCTCACCCCAGGTCAGAGTGGAGGCCGGGAGCGTGCCCCGTTACCAGGGCGACGGTAGCCACTTAGCTAAGCTAACATGGCGGTGCTGGAGAGCCGAGGCGAACTCGGTGTTGGGAACTTGTTTTGATAATCAAAACGAGGGTGTTTTTATATCTGGCTTTTAAGGTTAAAATGCACGATGTGACCGTCGCTATGTGTGCGGTAAAAAACCTTGTTTTTTTGTGGCTCGTTCTCGTACGACCTGTGTCAACGCTTAAGAATGCATAGTAAGTCAAAAGTGTTAGAATGAACAAAAAAGAAAGTGTTCGGTGCTGAAGAGCCTAGCCATCTCGCTAACCATCCCTGTAGCTAACCGAGCTGTTGGGGTTTTAGTCGCTTGTGAATGCTAAAGCACTGTTTGTGGACACCGCCTAGCTAACGCTATGTTAGCTCATACGGAGATAATCGTCGGACGCTCTTTGAGAGCTCCGACGTGAAAAATAAAAAAATCCTGGCTAGTGCTGATTTAACCACAGTGTTCTTTTTTTCGTCACAGGTTATAAAATAATCAAGAAGATCGGAGAGGGAACGTTTTCAGAAGTGGTGAAAGTGCAAAATCTCAAGGACGGGAAGTACTATGCCTGTAAAAAGATGAAACAGAGCATTAACAGGTAAGCCTGGCTGCGTTTTGTTTGGTATGTTCTGGCTCAAGACGTACAGGCGTGAAGCTTCTCTCGCTTGAGTCCCGCACCCTGACAGCTACATGATACCGCGCACTGGAAGTGACCTAGGCAGAGTGAGGTCAGCTATTAGAGGCTCTTGGGCATTTAACTCTTTAGGTTCCTTCAACAAGAGACCACCGTGCTGTTTCCTTAGCGCTGGATGTCTGTGACTGAACTGACATTAAATCAATGTTGGATCGTGTGCCCTTTGGATCAGGAGAAAAGTATAAAAGTACAAATATGTCAGAATACAAGATTAACTAAGTCATCTATTAAAATGTGTGTTCTCGATGAATAGGCAATACAATGTAGTCTACAATGTCAATGATAATTAAAGTACCCACAGACCCATGTACATGTAATGTGTAAAACGTTTATGTTTTAATCTTTTTCAGTTAAATATTTTGGAATTTTTGGAAGGCTGTCAATAGTTGGTTAATGTTCCGTGATCATGGAGGACTCAGGCTGTTTGAAGGAAACACACACAGACACACACACACACACATCTTCTAAGCCGCCTCTCCAAGACAGGTGTGAAAAAATAAAAGGGGCACCTATTGCACAACATGGGGCCCTACCAGTGCATGTGCCAAAATTCATGGGATAGCAGTAAACTGACTATGAAGTGGTGTTACCTCAAGGGGATAGCTTGGAAATGCCCACATCTGTATACGTTGTGAGGTATTATTTTGTGAGTGAGGTTGAACACTGCCCAGTATGCTCATGGCAAGGCAACGTGAATTATTGGAGTTCGAAAGAGGCACAATAGTGGGCGCCAGATTTCTGAAGTGTGGGCATTTAACAATATGTCGTAGAAGGCATTACCACCCAAAGTAGACAGCGCAGTGGTCGCCCATGGGTGCTGAATGATTGTGACTGGCAGCGTCTGGCTAAAATTGTCTGTGCAAACAGACAAGTGACTCTGGCAGAAATAACATACACATTAAATGCGGGAGGCCCCATATGCGTATCCTGCAGGTCAGCGCGACATTCTTTAACTTTCCTTGGACATGGAAGCAGAAGACCCACAGGAGTGCCTCTGTAAACATTACAGCACCGGACTCAGAGCCTTACCTGGGCTCATAAGGTTGCTAACTGGACCCTAGAGGACTGGCCACATGTGGCATGGTCCGATGAGTAACAGTGCCAATTGTTTCCGCTGATGGTAGGGTTCGTGTGTGGTGCAGACCCCATTAATCCCTTTACCCCAGTTGTCAACAAGGCACTTTGTCCACTGGTCTGCCCGAACACGTCATTGACCGGTGACCGTATGTTGCATTGCTTGGTGACCATTTACACTTATACATTTACATTTATTATATATTTATACATTTACATTTATTAGTTCCTATTCCATGACTTTTGGCATGTCAATGTATAAACCTTTAAAATGTTTATTTCACAAATACCTTCAAAGTAAAACAAATGGAGAACTATTAACATTTATTTCACAAAAACACACACTCTGACATCTGAAAATTCTAGAGATGGTGCAGTTAAAACTGAAAGTTTAAATGAATGGAATATACATGCATTTTTAACAATGGATCTGAGTATTTGAAACTTAATTGTGTCATCGTAGTAACAATTTACATTCAACTGTACTATTGCAATCAAATACAGTTGTATTTTTTCACTGTTTTTTTACTCTCCAATGCAAGGACACTTCATCATGTTTTGTCATCTGGAAAGGAAGCTGAGAGGGCACTTTGGGTTTTTTTCATCAGACAGACACCTGCACACAGCAGCAAGTTTATCCTATTATGAGGGCACTTAGGAAACTTACCCACTTTCTCACACTTTAGTGACACCGTATAGGGTACTGCATCATGTTTTCTCCACTAGAAGGGCACTCATTAAGACACATTATTACATTTTCTTGCTCTAGAGGGCACATCATCATAATTTATTGCGTTTATTTAATGTACACTAATAATTTTTCCCATGTTAAAGGCAGCCAGTAGGGCACATCCTCTTGTTTTTGCCACTTTAGAGGATGCTTTAGTGATGTTTTTTCAACCCCCATCCCTCAAGTAACACTCAAGTACCCCAGTGTTCGGTTAAGCCCTCTTTGTTACACAAGGCAATCAAAATTACTTGTTATACTGATCACTCATTAAATAGTTCAAGACTAATCAGTAGATTACTTGATTGCTACTAATTCAAATACGATTACAAAAAACTTGGGACAATAGGTTAAGTGTAAATAAAACAGAAAGCAGTGATTTTTAAATGTACTTAGGCCTGTATTTGGGTAAAAGACTGTATAAAGACAAGATAGTAAATGTTTCACCTCATCAACTGCATTGCTTTTTAAATGTACACTGATTCTAAAATTGATGTCTTCAACACGTTCCATAAAAGTTAAGAGAGGGGAAGTTTAGGACTAGGAACATTTTGAAATGTTCCAAAAACATCTTAAAGCAGGGATGTAATCATGCTTGGGTATAAAAGGGGCATCCAGGGAAGGCTTAGTCCTTTATAAGTAAGAAGTTGAGGTATCACTTAACCATTTAATAATAATGTTTCCCAGTGAACAACTTCATAGATTTTAGGTATTTCACCCTTTATGGTGAATCAAACATCAAAAGGAATTCAGAAAAATCTATGTGCATGAAGGGTAAAGCTAAAAACCACAACTGAATCATTTTCAATCTCTCAGATAGCACTGCTTTAAAAAACAACATGCTTCTGTGATGAATATCACCACATGCTGCATCCACAAATGCAGGTGAAGACTGGACTGTATAGTGGAAGTCATATGTCAGCAACGTCCAGAAATGCTGGCAACTTTTCTGGACTTCAACTCATCTGAAATGGTCTGATGTACAAGTCAACCTTTCAGATTCTTCATAGAAATAATGGCCATTGTGGTCTCCAGGCCAAAGAAGAAAAAGGCCATCACTTTGATCACACCTTTTCATCACACCTCTCTTTGAAAATGTGTGCAAAATACAACAATGAAGGACCTGTATAGTTGCACAGCTGAAGACTTGTTGTATAGTGAAGAATGGCAAAAATTTCAAAACTTGATCAGTTTGTGTTATCAGTCCCCAGACAATGATTAAGTATTGTTAAAAGGAAAGTGGATGTAACACAGTGATAAACTTGCTCCTGTACCAACATTTAGAATGATTCGCAGGCATCAAATTTGGAATGAGCTTATGTTTATAAAAACAATGAAGGTCACAAGGTAATACATAAAATATAGTTTTTTTTTATGTAAGTACTGTTTTCAAATGAATACAGGTCAAACAGAATGCAGTAATTCTTAATTTTAGTTTTTATTAGTATTTCACATGGCGTCTAAATTTTTTGGTATAATCAATAGTGATACTTTTGATATTCTAAGTGTAAGTAACACATACTCAAGATGGCAAGATTGTAAATTTGCTGTAGAGTTAAATATCACAACATCTGTAAATAGGCATGCTCTTGCACTGTTTTTTGTTTTCTCCTGTCATAGTGCAGTCATATGTAAATATTTGAGTGCCCCTGGTCAAATTACTGATTCTTATGTTTTATTTTTTTCCCTGCAATATGGTAAACTTGGTAAATAAATTGTGTACTAACATTAGCAGAAAATGCCATTTAAGTTTGTTCCATGTAGAGGATGTGCAACTTAGTTTCTATTAGAAAATAAAAAAAACAGGTAATTTACCTAGGGGTACTGAAACTTTTGCATATGACTTTTTAGTTAATGCACTTTCTAAATAGCAAAAAGACTACCTTAGAAAGAAAGATATTGAAAAAGCAGAAATTCTAACATATTCACAAGGAAAAGGCAAGCACACCATATTAGAATAAAAACTGCTTTTATTTTCAGTTGGCAAACACTTTGTTCAACATTATCCGTGATCTTCCAGAATCCAACACTGGTTCTTTCAACCTTCCAGGCCCCATCATGAATACAACAGGATTGACATTTGCAGTTTTGAGATGTCCATCTGTAGTCAGCATGTAGTCAGTCACCACATAGTTAACATATTGAACAGAAGATGTCTTAGTGACAGTTGTATTTACCCGTTTGGACCACATATCTCTCTCATTCAGCCTGGAACAGGCGCACAACCTCCGTGAAGTCCAAGCAATGAAAAGACTGAGTCCACATGCTAACATACTGCAGCTTCATGAACTAATATTGTAAGTATACCACAACTTCTAATAAAGAATAAAAATGAACAACAACTATACTGTGCAAAGAAGTAATCCCAGCCAAATATATTTTTGCAGTGACCAGGACATGCGGACCCTGTCCTTAATATGTGAACTAATGGAGATGAACATCTATGAGTTGATAAGAGGTACTATAAACTTCATAGTAACCAAGAATATTTGTACCTCCAGAGCTAGTTTGTGTAATTTAAGCTTTTATGCCAGATCATTTAGCTCATATTAGTTTTAAGTGAAATGTTCTCAAATACACTTGCTTAATAAAATGTAAGATAGAGTAATTAAAATGTAATAATGTAAGCCGAATATGGAAACTTAAGATCTTGGCTGCATGTCTCCTGTTTAGCTTTGTCTTCATTTACAGTTAATACATGTGATAATTATACATTATGATGACTTCATGCATCTGTAGGAAGGCAGAATCTCTTAACTGAAAGCAAAGTCAAACACTACATGTACCAGCTTTGTAAAGCTCTGGATCATATGCACAGGTAGGTTCTGTTATCAACTCTTCCTCTTTCTTTTGAAATGGAACACTGGCATCACATAGTTTTGCTGAACAGGGCTTCATTTAAACAACAGGTTGTAGTGCTCAAATCCAATTCTCTGTTTATAAAACACTTTCTCAAAATATGCTAGTTTAATAACTGATTGGTCTGTTTCTTTAAGCAATGGAATTTTCCACAGAGATGTGAAACCAGAGAACATTTTGATCAAAGTAAGTGAACCTCAAAACTCAAAAAGTGTAAATGAAAACTGAAACAGAATACATTCAGCTTCACAGTTTAATGAAAAGAGTAAAAGAGGCTTGTTTCAAACAAGTAAAAAAAAAAGTCAAATTTTTTTTGTTGCCGATTATGTCCTTACCCAAGACCTTTTTTTTTTGTATAGCATGACGTCTTGAAACTGGCAGACTTCGGCTCTTGCAGGAGTGTGTATTCCAAGCCTCCTCACACAGAATACATCTCCACCCGGTGGTACCGAGCTCCAGAATGTCTACTTACAGATGGCTACTACTCACTCAAAATGGACATGTGGAGTGCAGGCTGCGTTTTCTTTGAAATTATGAGGTCTCTGTTATGGGATACACAGTGTTTAGAACAAACACAATTCTGCATAAATTCTGCACTTCAAATTTTACTTTTCTAATCAGGTACTTTATTATGTTCTTCTAGTTTGAGTCCCTTGTTTCCAGGGAGTAACGAGGTGGATCAGTTGTCCAAGATCCATGACGTTTTAGGAACACCAGAGAGTGCAGTCCTTCAGAAGTTAAAGCAGTGAGTTTGTACAGAGATTAACCATTCTTGTGCAGTTTGATCTATTTATATCATTAAATTCCTAAATTATATCCCAGTATGTCTATTTTTAGCCTTCTCATATTGTGTCTTACTTGGCCTTGATGAAAAATTTGATGTTTAACAAAATTTACTGACATTTCCACCAAATTTTGAAACGGGTAAATATATCTATATATTTATTCACATCTAGTGCAGTAAGTAAAGAACACATGCAATCCATTTTTATTAAAAGACATGGGATGATAAATGCCCTCAAAATGATCAAATTGAACAATTTCTGTTCTTATTTTAAGATTCATGATTAGGACAAACTGGTCGTATTTCATATTCAATATACATTTCATCAAGAAACGTGATTTTAATTCAGTGGTAACTTTCTCTCATGTGACGAAGGTCTCGTGCA
The DNA here is from genome assembly GCF_015220715.1 of Pygocentrus nattereri. Classification (NCBI taxonomy): domain Eukaryota; kingdom Metazoa; phylum Chordata; class Actinopteri; order Characiformes; family Serrasalmidae; genus Pygocentrus; species Pygocentrus nattereri. The sequence goes on from NC_051220.1 coordinate 15,483,001, forward strand.
ATGCATTTTGATTTTCTGCCTCGGAAAGGCTGTGGGCTTTCTCAGCTGATCCCTCAGTGCTCTGCGCCTAGTCTGTCTCTGCTGTACCAGATGTTGGCCTATGATCCAGATGAACGTATCAGCGCCCGTGTAGCACTGCAGCATGTCTGCTTTAGAGAGCTGCGGTAAGTTCAGTCTGTCATACACACAGAACTATAACGAGCGTAAGAGCTCTAATAAACACTCCTGACAAACTAAAGGCAGTGTTTAAATTACAGCACACAAGGCCACGTATGCTATTTCCATCTGGTACCAGATAATCTGTCTCTCTGTCCCCAAGTGTTGCATGGGCAGCTGCTTAAAGAGATGGATTGACTGGCTTCTGAATATTAAAAACAAACATTCTTGTCATAAAAGGAAAAAAGTTGTATAAGAGTACTTTTGTTTTTGTACCGTTTCCTACCGAAAAAAAAATGGAATTATCAATGACATTCAAATTTGAACAGTCCAGCTGAATATCTTTGGGTCAGCTGTTCGACCTGTATACCTGCTTAACATTTAAAGATAAAGCAGGTCTGAGGTAACAGATTCTGACACTCAAACCACATTAAATAGGAGGGAAGTTGGATCATATCGGTATTGGACCGATTTAGATTTGACTGACATTTCAAACCGATATTTAATGGTGTGTTATAGTAATGTTGTATTTCTTTGTAACACTCCTGAAGGTGGATGTAATCCCAAATTCTGCATTTTATAAATGTTTACATATTGGCATCTGTATCACCACTCAACATTCCAACATTGGTGCATTTCTACCAAATAGATTACACATAAAACTTTCAATGAAGCTACGTGAAGGCTTTCAAGCTATCAGGGACCAGTTAACATTATCCAAATCAATCATGCTAAGTGGTTCCCATAAGCTTTCATTATTCGCAGTGTTAGTATCGTAGGATGAATCGTTCAACTCAAGCATCATGCACACACATATAGACCAGTACAAATTCAGTGATACGTAGTTTTTCCAAATAAGAGTTGTTGTCTGTAGGATGGCAGAAAGGAGAGCAGTGGGTCTGCACAGGGCCATGGGGTCTGTCGAGGAGGGCAGTGCGACTCCCAGCTCTGTGGAGCACCTGTGGCGTATCGCCCGACAGGGTAGGCGACAGGTATGATAACCAGCCCATCCAGTACAGTTGCTTGGAACCCTTTTTCACTATTAAGTGAAGTTGCTGAATTCACTTAATGCATTCAAAGGTCATAGTGACTCATGCATACGATACAGAAAACATTTGTTGGATTTAGAGAAATGGTGAGTTGTTGTCCTCTTCTATCCAGCAGCAGCTTAAGTATGTCGGCGACCCTCTCAGCAGACGTATGCCCCATTATCCTGTGGAGCTACCTAAGCTGAATGTGGTAGTGCCTGCCCCGAAAGTCCCCTACCCCATGCCCAGTTTACCAGCTCTGGCCATACCACACAGAGGGTCCCTGCCAGCTATCACCTCCAAAAAGTGCCATTCTCGCTCAACCAAGGTAAACAAAAACACTGAATAAAACAAACTAATGGAGGAGTGGATTGTGATTTATTTGTCATCATTGTTTATTGGTTCATATATTCTTTTTTTTTTTTTTTTTTTAAAGAGGTATGTTTAGAAAGTAAACACTACATATAAGTTTAATAAAACTGAAGTAGCATTAATGAGTCAGGAAGGAAAAAATATGTTAAAATATAGTGTGTATGTGCTTGTCAGGTCAGATTAATGTGAGTTTCCTAGGCTAGGTCATAAGTCTTTACGTATTAGTGTCACACGCACAGGCTTAGAAGGAAATTTTGGCTCTTAATTGAGGTTTCAAAGGCAAAATCAGCATTATACTGATGAAGATACAAAGACAATACTAGATAAGTACTTTCTTAGAAGACACTTCCTTCACTAAGTTTAGACTTAGTTCTTTTTGAATATTCTTTCCACACACTTGAAAGTGTCAGATTCATCAACTTGTCGGGGTCCGAAGAACAACCAGTGTTACAAAATGTTCTTCCACACAAGGCATGCAGTTATGCTTTCCCCCCACAGAGGTCTCCAAATCCTCAAATCTTACATAGTCCAGCTTTAAAGAAAATGAATTAATAGTGCACTTTTAATACTTCACATACTTTAATGCATGCGGGCATGTTTTAAATTAAATGAAGAAGAGCCTACAAATAGAACAAGATAAGATTGTGATTCTAAAATGCCTACTATAATGGTTTCGCTCAGATATTCTGAGAAATGCTGGTTAGTAAATAGCTTGTTTTTCACACTGTTATCAGTCCTACCTTTTTTTTTCACAGTGTATTGATTAGATTTCAACTGTAACAAAAGTTAGCTGGTGGCACTTAAAAAAGACAGTTGTTTAACTTTTAATCACAGTTTTGTTTTTCTGTTGTTGTTTTTTTGTTTGTTTTGTTTTTTTTTTGTGACAGTTGCTGCTCATTTCTTTGCTCAACTGATCTAAACTTGCTTTGTTCAACTCCACAGCCCAGGGAAGATCCACACCGTTCAGCATTGAAGAGCTACTACATGCCCCCTCTGGAGAGGAAAGGAGGAGGCTACTGAAGTGCAGTCTTTAAATGAGCAACAGACTATACTAACGTGCAACAGAAAATTGAGCACTCATAAAAATGTAAACCATGTTTGAGCATTAAATTAAAGCAGCAAGCAATGTCACACTCTGGAGGGATAAATTCCATTAAGTGACTGAACTTTGCTAGTATTAGGCCTTGGTAATACCATGCAGTTTGTGCAAGTGTTTTTATCATTTCAACAAATAGAAATCAATTCCAGCAATTTAATCTAAACTTGCTCTGTATTATGGATTGCGCCAGCAGTCAGAACCATTATATCCATGCATTTGTAACTTCTTGCACCTTCTGCCGGATTGTAGGTGGTGGTGTGAGGGGGACACAAAGAGGTGGTGGACTTAAAGCTGAAATGTATACAGATGCATATAGTGGAAACTGAGGGTACTTCAAAAGAAAAAGAAATTGAACAGATTGCTCATTTTACATTTGTCAAACAGCTAAAACTGTGTATTCACAGTGATATTTATGACAGTCATTTAAAAACTTTGTTAAAGCAAAATGTCACTGTGCTGAGCGTTTTATGAATGTATACGGTAACATGCTTTCTCAAACAGACACAGGTTTTTGTTTTGACTTGGAAACGTTGTGTTCTCTGTCCAGAAAAGCATTTGGCAGAGAAAATTTTTAAGGTACTTTTTTTTTTTTTTTTAATTTGAGGGTTAATAGTGGCAGATAAATTTTTTTTTGGGTGGAGTTACCCTTTAAAGGCAAACTCAAAACAATGACTAAATAAAAGGGTCAGGTGCTTTTTCCTCCTTTTCTGTCTGGGTGTTTCTTTTTGCTGAAAGCCAAAGGAAGCTGTCAACTCAATGACCCATGTCTAACTCTTCATCAGCCTAGCCAGTTTGTTCTTGACAAATCTGCTTTTAGAAATGACTCAGAACCAGGATGATGTCGTTCCAAGCTTGTCTAAGAACAAAAGCAGTCTTATCCCATTTTACTAATGTAGCCATATATTGCCTGACTTCCTTTTTCTGTCTTTCTACCTCTGATCTATGGCTACATGACTGGAGTTTTCATTTACACTGAACAAAAATATAAATGCAACACTTCTGTTTTTGCTCCCATTTTTCATGAGCTGAACTCAAAGATCTAAGACTTTTTCAAGTACACAAAAGGCCTTTTTCTCTCAAATATTGTTCACAAATGTGTCTAAATCTGTGTTAGTGAGCACTTCTTCTTTGCTGAGATCATCCTTCCACCTCACGAGTGTGGCAGATCAAGATGCTGATTAGACAGGATGATTACTGCACAGGTGTGCCTTAGGCTGGCCACAATAAAAGGCCACTCTAAAATGTGCAGTTTTATCACACAGCACAATGCCACAGATGTCGCAAGTTTTGAGGAAGCGTGCAATTGGCATGCTGACTGCAGGAATGTCCACCAGAGTCGTTGCCTGTGATTTGAATGTTCATTTCTCTACCATAAGTTGTCTCCAAAGGCGTTTCAGAGAATTTGGCAGGAAATCCAACCGGCCTCACAACCGCAGACCACGTGTAACCACACCAGCCCAGGACCTCCACATCCAGCATCTTTACCTCAGATCGTCTGAGACCAGCCACCCGGACAGCTGCTGCAATAATCGGTTTGCATAACCAAAGAATTTCTGCAGAAAATGTCTCAGGGAAGCTTCGTCCTCATCGGGGTCTCCACCTGACAGTAGTTTGTCGCTGTAACCGACTTGAGTGGGCAAATGCTCACATTCGATGGCATCTGGCATGTTGGAGATGCGTTCTCTTCACGGATGAATCCCAGTTTTCACTGTACAAGGCAGATGGCAGACTGCGTGTATGGGGTCGAGTGGGTGAGCGATTTGCTGATGTCAATGTAGTGAATCCAGTGGTCCATGGTGGAGGTGGGGTTATGGTATGGGTAGGTGCATGTTATGGACAACGTGCACAGACATACTGTGACGAGATCCTGAGGCCCATTGTTGTGCTATTCATCCACGACCATCACCTCATGTTGCAGCATGATAATGCATGGCCCCATGTTGCAAGGATCTGTACCCAATTCCTGGAAGGTGAAAACATCCCAGTTCTTGCATGGCCAGCATACTCGCCAGACATTGAGCATGTTTGGGATGCACTGGATCGACATATACGACAGTGTGTTCCAGTTCCTGCCAATATCCAGCAGCTTCGCACAGCCATTGAAGAGGAGTAGACCAACATTCCACAGGCCACAATCAACAACCTGATCAACTCTATGCGAAGGAGATGTGAGGCAAATGGTGGTCACATCAGATACCGACTCGTTTTCTGACCATTGTTTTGCAAGTTTGCGATAGATAGAAGCTTTTGAGCTATAGTGTATTTCTTTAAATCCATCATGATGGAGAGGTACATGCAGGGTATTGTGAGTCAAAATAGCCCCAAAAGACCCCCCCCCCTCCCTGCACATTTTGCACTGTTTATCAGCAGTACATGTATAAACTCAGAAGACGTGTATATGTAGGGTGGGCAAATTACAATACTTTTTTTTTCACAATGTATGATATGTATTATGATATTTTGACATGCAGATCCAATAATCTAGAAGTGCCACATTAAAAACTCTTAAGTATATTGAAGATATTCACAATATGCTCAGAAAAGCATTTTGTGTGTCACAATAATTACAATTATCATGATAAAATGTCATATTGGCCACCTCTATGTATAGGTTCACTGGTCATAGGGATCGTAGAGGTCTGCACTCCTGTAGGATTCCTGCTGGACCTACAGCAATATCTTGTGGCACCGGACTAAATTTTAGTGTTGTGTGTGCGTGTGAATAATCAACCCACTGCAGGCAAGAGTGGATGAAGCACACATAAAAAATCCCTCAGATTAATGAATAGGACCATCACAGAGCAGGTATCAATTGGGTGGTCAATCATTCTTACCACTGCAGTGACACTGTTGGTGTATGTTGTCCTGGTACAAGTGGATCAGATACAGCAGTGCTTCCTGAGCTTTTTTAAACATTGTCTACCTACCTGCCTCTCTAGATATAAAGTCATAGACATAGCTGTCTGGACAGTTTGTATTGGTCATTCTGTACTCCTGTTTTTCATCTGCGGTCAGTTACTGGCCACAGGATGTTGTTGGCTGGATATTTTTGGTTGGTGGACTATTCTCGGTACAGCATCGACAGAGTTGTTTGAAAACCTCAGAACATTACTGTGTGTGATCCACTCTGTGTAGCGTACAAACACACACACATACACACTAACATGCCACCACATTGTCAGTGTCTGCTAAGTATAATTCACTTCATAATTAATACATGCACTGTGGTGGTCCTGAGGACTGGCAAATTATGCAGATAAACATATGGACTCTGTACTGCTTGTAGAACTACACAGAGCACTTATATGGTTGAGTCCAAATGTTCACATACACCTATACGAAAGGCATTCAAACTTGATCTTTCCACAACTCCACACATTTCATGTTGTCATACATTTCTTCTATCAACTGTAAGCCAATGAAACAATAACAAATAATTTCAGCTTGAATTCAACTGTATTAGAATTCCAGTGAGTCAAAGGTTAACATACCAAGTTTACTATTTTAACTACTTAAGTTCACTATATTTAAACAGTCTGAAAGATTACAAAAATTGATGTAATGAGTTTTTTAGAAGCTTCTGATAAGCGGTCTGTCATAATTAGGAGTTAACTGGGAATGCACCTGTACTTACTGGCTGTATTTAATGGCCTAACTTCAAAACCAATTTACAGATAACTTTAAGCAACTCAGCCAAAACCTCAACAAAAAATAAGAAGTCCATACTTCTTAAGAGTGAATTCCAAAAACTGAAGGTACCACAACCATCAAATACAAACAATTGTATGCGAATATAAAAATCTTGCAACCACACAGACAGTGCATCATTTGAAAAACAGGGAACAAAAAGCTCCCAGGCCTTCACCTCACTTTGGACCAAAAGGTTTAAGTGAACCTAAGACAACAAACAACATAGCAACTGGTAAAAGAGTTGGAGATATCAGGTACCATGCCATGGAAGTAAGGAAGAAGCCACCACTGCAAGACCGGAAAAAAAAATATCAGACTGCAGTTTGCAGTTATTTCAGTTCTCTGTTAAAAAATGCACTTTGGAAAACAGATGACATCATGAGGAAGGAAGATTATCAAGAAGTACTGAAGCACTTGTGGAAGGCTACTCCAAGCTTTTGGTTCAAGTGAAGCAATTAAACGGCAATCACATCATGTACAAGTGAAGTTTTCATTTATTATGTTATTATTATGCTATTATTTTAAAATGACCTCTTATTGAAATAACATATGAAATAACACATCTTAACTGATTAAAAAGGGGGAAGTAAGACAACATGAAATTTTGAGTTTTGATGTCTTAAGCCCAGGTGTGTGTCAGCCTCAACCAGTACAGATACAAGGCAGGTGTACCTAATAAAGTGCTAGATGAGAGGATGTGAAATGCAGAGTGAGACTACTGTGTAAACCAACTTCCCTGACATGAGATTTAAGAAAAAGAAGACAAATGGTACTGATTTGAAAAACATAATTTTATAGTATATGCAATTAGAAATTACAAAAGATTTGACTCTTACAGCTGATATTCTGTATCATACTCACACTTGCCATTTACTCCTGTTATTTTCAAGGTAACAGTACCTCTGAGGAGCACCCCAAGGATGTTGTTATCATATTATCCTTTTTCGCTCATTTTCACAGACAACTTTGTATAAGGCCAGTTAAAGCCTTCAATATTTTGACTGATGTAATTTTCACCATAGGTGCATGAATAGGGCAGCTGCAGCATCTACTGCAAAATACTGAACACAGAGAGCTACAGAAATCAAATGTTGATATGTATATTGATTACATAAAAATGTAAAATCTTTTGCTGTTAGGAAGTAAGACCATCATAGATTTGGAACTAAAGTATGTTACTGATTTGTGCAGGATTAACTAGAAGGAACTCAAAGTACTTCGTTATGAATAAGGACCATTCCATTGCACTGAAGTGGACTGTGGTCCTTCTTCATTTATACACACACACACACACACACACACACACACACACACACACACACACATACATACATATTCACCCCAATTCCAAAAATGTTGGGACTCTATGTAAAATGTACAGAATACAATGATTTGCAAATCTCACAGACCCATGTTTTATTGACAAAAGAACATAGAACACATATCAGATGTTGAAAGTGAGACATTTTACCATTTCATGAAAAATATTAACTCATTTAGAACTTCATGGCAGCATTGCATATCAAAAACGTTGGGACAGGGGCAACAAAAGGCTAGAAAAGTAAGTGGTACTAATAAAAAAAAACAGCTGGAGGAATTTGTGTGGCAATTTGTAACTAACTCACCTAACTGGGTATAAAAAGAGCATTTTAGAGAGGCAGTCTCGCAGAAGCAAAGATGGGTAGAGGTTCACCAAACTATGAAAAACTGCATCTAAAAACTGGGTAACAATTTCAGAAAAATGTTCCTCAATGTAAAATTGTGAAGACTTTGACTATTCCACCCATCTACACTACAAAATATCATCAAAAGGTTCATAGAATCTGAAGAAATCCCTGTACACAAGGGACAAGGCCAACGATCAATATTGGATGCTCTTAGGGTCCTTAGGTGGCACTGCATTAAAAACAGGCATGATTCTGTACTGGAAATCACTGCATGGGCTCAGGAACACTTCCAGAAATCATTGGCTATGGACACTGTTCGCTATGCAATCCATAAATGCAAGTGAAAGCTATATCATGCAAAGAAGAAACCATATATAAACAGGATCCAGAAACGCTGCCAACTTCTTTGGGCCCAAGCTCATTTAAAATGGACCAAGGTAAAGTGGAAGAGTGTCCTGTGGTCAGATGAATCAAAATTTTTAATTATTTTTGGAAATAATAGACACTGCATGCTCCAGGCTAAAGACTTCCCAGTTTGTTATTAACACACAGTTCAAAATCCAGCATCCATGATGGCATGGAGGAGCATAAGTGCACATAGCATCTTGCACATCTGTCAAGGCACCATTAATGTAGAATGAAATATACAGCTTTTGGCAACATATGCTTCCATCCAGACAGTGGTCTTTTAGAGAAGGCCTTGCATATTTCAGCAAGACAATGCTAAACCACATACTGCGTCCATCACAACAGCATGGCTTGGTAAAAGAAGAACCTGGGTGCTGAACTGGCCTGCCTGCAGTCCAGACCTGTCACCAATAGAAAACTTCTGGCTCATCATGAAAAGAAAAATCCATCAAAAAAGACGCAGCTAGAATCATACATCAGAAAAACATGGGACAACATTCCTCTCCCAAAACTTCAGCAACTGGTCTCCTCACTTCCCAGACGTTTACAAACACTTGTTAAAAGAAGAGAGGATGCTACACGATGGTAGATACAGCCCTATCCCAACTTTTCTGAGATGTGTTGCTGCCATCATTTTCTAAAAGAGTTAATATTTTTCATGAAATGGTTAAATGTCTCACTTTCAACATCTGATATGTGTTCTATGTTCTATTGTGAATAAAATGTGTCTATGAGATTTGCATTTTACAACGTGTGAAATGTAAATAAAAACAAAATGCAATGACTGACAGACAGACAGACAGACAGACAGACAGACAGACAGAGAGCTGAAAATGATCTACCACCCAAATTAATATCTGCTCTGTAGAGGTCCTGACCACTGAAGTACAAAAAACAAGCTAAAAAAGTACATATAGAAACAGATGGACTGCAGTCTGTAGTTGTAGAACTATAAAGTGCACCTACATAGTAAATGGACTTGATAAATGGACAAAGAGTGTAGATACAAGGTACGCGTTTTCCTGAACTATGCTTAGTCTGTGTCTGGGTAACTAGTCTGCAGTGAAGTCATTATAAGTTTAGAATGCCATTTAAAATCATTCTCACTTCTGGAAAGTAGACAAAATGTAAAATTCGAATTTAAATCAAAACTACAGAACTGCACTCTTGCCTCAAATGTAAACAATCAACCAAGACATTGCGTCTGAAGTTTTCTTAAGTTGCGCACCAGAGCTAAGAGGACAAACAAACATTGGTAGCTTACATCCGGAGAACTGAAGTTAAAATGTTTAATATGTTAGAATGACACCTAAACTGCTATAATAAACATCAAGCAGAATTTTAACAAAAAGAAGAGAAAATATGATAAAACAACTCAAAACCATCTGGATTTGCTGAGCAGCCTCGTCTGAGAACTGTCTAGGCGTCACCTAATATTCTAATAAGCATGCTTGACTGACACCCCTCTGTCCGGCCTCTTAGGCCACTCAAGCCCTAAACGCAGTAGCAGGAGGAGGGAGTATGGGAGGCAAATCATGCCAAAAAGGAAATGAAAATGAAAAGAATAAAATGTAAATGCAAACCTCTTTTTGCCATTTCTTTTTTCAAACATCTGCGCAAATATCCTGCCAAAATTGAAAATTAAATTAAATGCCTTCATTTGCAATTTAATTTTTCACATGAGCACGAGCCGTTCGTGAGAAAAATTAAAATAAATTGAAAATGCCTATTTGTCATTTCATTTTAGTCGTTATTCTGGTTTTTCACGGCCAAATCTAAAATGAAAAAGCTAACAGACAAAAGAAAACACAAACTTCACTTTGGCTTTGGCATTGCTTCATGAAATGCAGTTACTTTCTTAGTTCATTTTCATAGCAATCGCCTGTAAATCTGACAAAATTAAAATGCAAATGCAAAATGAATAAATGCTTTAACTGTCAGAATGAAAAGACAAATTAAAAGGAGCTTCAGCGCCACCTGCTGGAAACTCACATTCATTTTCCAGTTTTCTATTTCTTTTTCTTTCTGACCAACATGCAAATATATGCTAATTAGCACTAGGCGGGGCTACGGGGTACATTTTAGGACATCATCAGCCGTTTGCGTCAGAATTGCCATCATTCCTCAAGATAAAAGACTTCGAGTCTCCAGAAAAAACACCGTCAAGACTCAGATCGGGTGAAACTGAACATCAGACCAAACGCCGTCAGACCAAACGGCCTCAGAGAAAAGTTATCAGACCAAACAGCCGCAGAGAAAAGTTATCTACTATGGTGTATCTCGATATAAATGCCAGTGCAAAATTTTCACCGTTTTTTCTGAGGCCGTTTGGTCTAATACTAGATCTTTTTCCTCGGGCGGCTGGGGCTGTCCTAAAATGTACCCCGTAGCCCTGCCTAGTGCTAATTAGTATATATTTGCATGTTGGTCAGATAGAAAAAGAAATGGAAAACTGGAAAATGAAACGTGAGTCTCCAGCAGGTGGCGCTGATGTTCGTTTTCATTTTCCTTTTCATTCTGACAGTTAAAGCGCGCCCACGAAGAAAACGGAACCACGAACTGTCACTTTGCTATTGATTTGTTTATTTTGCATTTTCATTTTAATTTTGTCAGATTTTGTCCTTTGGTGGTGTAGCTGACCATGCAGGAGACGTACGTTCACGTAATATCGCAAAACCGATCCATAAGGCTACGCTAAAAACTCTTAATAATTAAAAGACTGTTTTACAAGGACAACAAGAGCATTCATGAGTGATGGAGGGACTGGGGAGGTTCATTGGCAAATGGTTTGTTGTCGTTGTTTCACACTGCAGGCGTGAGAGACGCTAAATGTTGCATGCGCTGCCCATTCACACAAACTGCATTCGTGCTGAGTAGAGCAGCAAGACGCTCGACAGACGTCAATCAGCAACTCTGGTAAAAAAATATCATTAAAAAACAGGCACATCTGTTTACATTTGACAGCATTACGATGCCGATTGGGAGTGCGCAATACCCAGGACCGTAATCAGCGGAAGCTGTAAAAATGCTCCTGGCTATCACCGAGTTTCGAACTGAGCAAACCACCTCTCCGTACAACCCTCCCCCTGAAGCCAGGGCTGAACCTCTTGGGGAAGGAGGGGATATGTAAATTCAGGTCATTTCTGCTTCTGAGATGCGTGGTGGCGTTAACTAAGCGCATGCTGCCGGCAGATGTTCTAAAACCTCGCGTTTACCTGACGGCCAAACGAAAACCCATAAACGCCGCTCTGGACGGCGTTTTTAAACATAGCGCACGCTTTATATGCCGTCAAAACCCTGACCAATTCTGACCCTCTTGGCTTGCCATAGAAATTAACTTAATTTGCATATTCCCTCCTTTCCCAACAGATTCAGCCCTGGCTTCAAGGAATAGGGCTATAATGACAGTTGGTTTGACCAGTCTGAAACTCAGCGACAGCCAGGAGAATTTTTATTGCTTCCACTAACGTAATTCCTCCAGTCAAGCTACTACTGCAGTCTCAACGAATGGGAGTGAATGAAGCCCAATGGCTAAAGATGAAAAGTTAAAATAGTTTCTAATCACTTGGCCAGAATGTTTCTTTAATTTTAGAAAGTTGAAGGATGTATTTCATTAAAAAGCAAAGAAAACTCACCTATATATTTCCGTTTTTCTACAGCAAACGGGTTTAGGGCAGCAGGAGGCAGACATTATTGCTAGAGCGTGATGATTGATTGGCAAGCGGAGCAGCTCATTGGCTGTACACGCTCGCTGACGTCACGAACGTTTTAAACTCCTCTATCATTTGAGTTGAAAAGCTCTTACAATTCAACACTGCTGTGCTGTTATTTTTTTGATATTCAGTGTTCAGGAAATGACTGCATTGTTTTACATTAAAAATGTTTAAGCATTTATAAACGGATTTTGCTCAAATGCTCCACATCAACCCATTCATTTTGGACTCACTTGGGAGCGCCCTCTAGCGCAAGTACCTGGATGCCTTGCTTTCATCTATTGTAGATGGGTTGTTGATAGCTTAACACGTGCAGCGGCGTTGAGTGTTCTATACTGTGATGGATAGTTAGGTGGGTCTTCCATAAGAAGGAGTTGTATGGCTCGAAGTGACGTCCCTGTTTAATAAAAGAGCATGCGGCTTCAAAAGGTTTAAAGCGCAGTGTTTCCCGCATCTGGCCTGCGATGGACTGGTGACCTGTCCAGGGTGTATCCTGCCTTCCAACCAATGACTGCTGGGATAGGCTCCAGCTCCCACCGCGACCCAGAAGGATAAGGCTTAGAAGATGTGCGTGTGGTTTCCGCGTCGTTGTCCTCTTCGCTGCTGCTCCAGTATTTTCAATACTACACTGCTCAAAAAAATAAAGGGAACACTTAAACAACACAATATAACTCCAAGTAAATCAAACTTCTGTGAAATCAAACTGTCCACTTAGGAAGCAACACTGATTGACAATCAATTTCACATGCTGTTGTGCAAATTCAAATCAAATCAAATTTATTTGTATAGCGCTTTTTACAACGGATGTTGTCACAAAGCAGCTTTACAGAATTTCGGGAAAAAAAATGGAATAGACAACAGGTGGAAATCATTGGCAATTAGCAAGACACACTCAATAAAGGAGTGGTTCTGCAGGTGGGGACCACAGACCACTTCTCAGTACCTATGCTTTCTGGCTGATGTTTTGGTCACGTTTGATGCTTTCACACTCGTGGTAGCATGAGACGGACTCTACAACCCACACAAGTGGCTCAGGTAGTGCAGCTCATCCAGGATGGCACATCAATGCGAGCTGTGGCAAGGTTTGCTGTGTCTGTCAGCGTAGTGTCCAGAGGCTGGAGGCGCTACCAGGAGACAGGCCAGTACACCAGGAGACATGGAGGAGGCCGTAGGAGGGCAACTTTGACTTGTTTTAAGGACATTACATCAAAGTTGGATCAGCCTGTAGTGTGGTTTTCCACTTTAATTTTGTGTGTGACTCCAAATCCAGGCCTCCATTGGTTAATACATTTGATTTCCATTGATTTTTGTGTGATTTTGTTGTCAGCACATTCAACTTTGTACAGAACAAAGTATTCCATGAGAATATTTCATTCATTTAGATCTAGGATGTTATTTGCGTGTTCCCTTTATTTTTTTGAGCAGTGTATTTTCTTGGAACGTGATCTGTTTATAACTCGATCACATTACCTACTTTATCACTACAGACAAAAACGAAATGAATTAGTCATTTACATGTATTCAATCATCCTTCCCACAAATTACACCGTCATCAGATTAGGATGTAAATTTCAAATCCCCCTACTGTTTAACCCAAGTTGGTGGCCATGTGGGTGTCTGACTTTTGCACCGGACTGTATATATTGTGTTAATACACCAAGAACGTTTTACCAATAGTCAGGTGACCACAGCACAATCTTTCACAGCAGCTATCTTTGTCATTCATGTTAGCCATTGTTTGGTATGTATTTTCTGAATAATCATACAGTAATTCAGTAATCCATTTTTGTTTTTAGATAATACAAGTACTTTTCAAACATTCTGTTGCCCATGTGTGATTATCTTTTTTTTTCCAGTCTTTCTGCCTTAAAGCCTCCTGTAAAGCACTTTGAGCTGCGTTACATGCATAAATGTACTATACAAAGGAAGATTCAGTGGATTTACTACTTTTATTAGGAATAAGCTGGGAATAATACGCATAAAAGGAATGTTTGTTAATGTTTGCACAGCATCCACTGCACAAAAAGCCGAACCAGAAATGACTTCAGCTGCTGCCTACTGAAAATAGCAGGCTGATGGGGGCCAGTTTCTATATTCTAGTCAGAGATGGGGAGATAAATTAGCTGGCAAGCTTGATTAGGCTTGAAACACTACATCGCACCAGGAAAGTGTGGGCAGCACACAGTTTTGGTTAAGTCAATCTGAAAGTAAATAAACCTTTTAAGTTTATGTGCTTGGTCATACTATGTATGATCCATCACACATTTCAAGTGTGGTGGCATATTTCATGTACCAGCGTTTAAAGACAACCATTAACCAATCATGTTTCTCCTCTCCCTCCTACCACCCCCCACATCCCAGCAAAAGTCATCACACTGCACCAAGTTAAGCAATCTTAAAAAGACCTGTTCATATAGTTTCTGATACTGCGTGACATTATCTATAAGAATAATGGAAAACAAAACAAAAAAAAAAAAAACATCTTTAAAACAGGATCTTTAAGGCTGGGCTAAACACACCACAATCTGTAACAATCAAAGCACAAGGCCAAATATCTATGTTCCTTTTTAATGAAGAACAAAACGTGAACTGTAAAATGTTGACATAAAATGAGCACTGTAGCATCCTCGCCTTTCCCAGTTAGTGTCGATTCACTGAATGTTGCATTAACAATGATTGATACTCACAAAAACAAGGTACATTAAAATGTTAAATAGGGTCACATGGTAATGTCCTACTGATCAGCTTCAAACCTACATTGCAGTTGTTTAGTGGGTGTGGCTTAATATTATCAGCAGAATATCAGCTTGTAAGCTAAATATTGACTTTTTTGTTGTAGTCTGCCCGACTTCCTGAGCTTCAAACTTTAGAATTCCCGAGTTCCACTGTCAGACAACACTGCATTTCGTGAATCTGTACTATTAAGCATGTTAACGCAAATATTTGAGTCTTCTGATACATAAATATCCTATATCAAAATACATCTGGATGAATTTTGTACAAGAGAAAAGGGGAAAAAAATAAACAGAAACCTGCATATTCAAGATTTTTTAATATTATTAATATGTATATTTTTCTGCTTTAGAAATCACTATTTCCTTTAATGATGACAAAACGTCCACTAGAGTAGTACTGATCATTTGCTTTTGCCCCATTAATCACTGAATTACAATATTATACATATAATACAAAGCAGATTTTAATCTGAAACAATATTAAAATAAATGCTCAATAGATACAAAGTTTTTTTTTTTAATTGTTTCATATTTCTCCACCTTATACCAGTCTGTGAGTCCTTGCACACAAAATGTAAAGCCATTCTCTTCTAATAAACTATTAAGTGCAAACAAATTTTCTTTAAAAAAAACTATGATTGCAGCATCCAGCTTTTTCAGATTCAAATTTCAAGACAGAGGATATTAAAGCCAAGTGCATCAAGGCCATCCCCAAACCTCTTCTTTGTTGTCTTTTTTTTTTTTTAATCCTTTATAGTAGTTACAAAACAGACAACCAAAATAAAATCAGTGCAAAGTTCTTAAATGGGGGAAAATCTATTCCATACGAAAGAAAAAACAAAAACCTTAGGAAAAGGAATTTGGATGGAAGCAAGTCCTTGGATTCTCTTTGCCCCTGGTTTCTGGCCCAAATCCCCACCCCTTCAGTTTACCACAGTCAAAAAGCTGACTGGTTTCCACTCTTAAATGACTTTCTCGCTATAGCCATGCTTCAAATTCAGAAAAGAAAAATAGTGAAATGTGTGTGAAAATCAAAATGACAAAAATAAATATATTTCTTTAAAAAAAAAAGGATAGGGGAAGGGTGGGGGGTGGTAAAAGAAATTGACATGGCCGCAGTCCATCATTCCATCATTGCACCACACCACTTCCATTTGTGCACAGTATTAGCAAGTCCACTGTGCAAGTAGACCACGTGAGGCAACCAATAGCAAACGTTTAAGAAATGAAAACAGAGGGGGGGGGGGGGGGGGGGCTGGGGGGTGGTATGGGGTTTCAAATAAAACGAAGTGAAGATGAAGTGAAGAGCAGCACAGGGCTCTCTATATGACAGCGGTGTGATGCAGGGTTCTTAGCAGCAGAAATATTGTGGCTATACTACTGTTCCACTGGGAGAGTTGGCTTGGTTTTGGGATGACAATAAACCCTGAAAAGGAAGACAAAGATTTATTTGGGAGCACTTCCAAGGTTTGAGACTTTTTGAGAAAAAGAAAAAAAGAACAAATGTAACAATCGGACATTTACAAAGCATTTTTCTCAAAACTGTCTGTTTAACATTCAAAATATTCTACGTGAACCAGAATTATTAGGTTCCCACTGTCCTGCTTGAAAGGGCAAATATATATTACGCACATTACCCTTAACGGTCACCCTGTTTATTTATAGTAGCCAAACTAATCGAAAGCAGCATGTGTTGATGCAAATTAATTGTGCCCAACAATATAAAAATGCAATGTAATTTTGTGCAGCACATGTGTGTTAATTTGGAAGTTTAGTGCATTTTATTCTAGATTATTCTCTAGAGTGTCTGCCACACAAAAAGGCTGATTTTGGCACTCCAAATTTTTCAGATATAATAGACCCTACAGCCCAACATTTCCTAATTTTTCTAAAATGTTGGAATTGGTTTTAGAAGCAACTGATAGTACAAGCTGCTGGTCATCCAAAGTGAACAGAGCAGAATTTCTCTTCGTGTCGCATGTCAGCTACTCCTTACTTTAGTACGGAGTGACCTGCATGCGAATGAAAAGAAAAAAAAATGTCCCAGACGGGGTTGAAGCAGCTTGTACTTTAGTTTGTCTCAACTAGCTAACATTGGTTACTTTCATCATTAATGTCTTGAACAATGAATTATAAAAACAGAACTTTGTTACTTCAGTGTGACATGAAAGGAAAAACTGTATGCATCTATTGAAATATGTGACAGGGCAGTTATAATGAATATCTGAGATTAGTCATTATGCTTCCACAGCACAGAATGAGAATCAGTTACTTGCATGTTATGGCCTTATACAATAACACAACAGTAGCAAATATTCAGACAGATTGCTGAGGTCTACCAAATCCCCACTATCTATTCTCAAACTAAACTGACAAACAAACAATGACCAAAATGTATGAAATCTTGTTTGTGTGCAATATTGTAACATTTTCATTTAATAAAAAGTCAAAGTTCTCTGAACTTTAATCCAGAGGCTCTGTTTGGCTGTTGAAGTCTGAGTCAGGGTTTTGTTTTTGGAGTAAAACTGCAGGTAAGCCACCCTGACTTGGGAGGGAATCATTCATCATAAAGTACATTTACAGAAAGTGCTTAAAGAGAGTGTGAATTTACAGGGGATCATTTAATTGCCTACTTGTGGAGTTCAAAAATACCAGAGACTACTGAAACATACCCTGACACGTCACAAAAATTCATGAAAACTGCAGCTTTCTGCAAAATAATACAGCTTGTCCTTTGAATAAATAATCAAGAGCAAAAATGATACAGCTGTAAAGTTCCTTAGGTTACGTGTTTGTATAGAGACACTGGGTACATCCATTTATGGGATTTGAGACATTTTAAAGCCCTATTTTTTTTCTCTTGTTCTTATATGTATGCATTAAGAATATTGATAAGAGCAATGTAATTTAACATTTCAGGACTTCTGTGTTTGTCTTTTTTTTTACCTTTTTCAATAAACAGGTCATTTGCTGAATGTTCAATGCTGTGTAGTGGCACAGTAGTCAGATGTGGTACTCAAAAATATTCAAGATTAGCAGGTTTGTGCATGAATTAACAACCACAGTAATAGCCCAGGAGTCATATTGCTAAAGAGGAAATGACGTGTGACTATGCATTAAGAAAATACATCTCCATTTCTGTTTACTGTGCAGGGGAAGGCTTTAAATAAGTCACACACAAACATGACACCACTACAGATATAGGCACGGTAACTAACTATGTTCACGTGATAGAATGGTATTTTGAGTGTAGGGGAAGACCAGTGTTATAGGCATTTTGGATTCAAAAAGAACTTACCACTTTGCCAGGCCTCGCCCATGTGCAAATAAATCCCTCCTGACAAGCGGTGACTATACAGTCCTCTAGAAAGATGAGAACAGTGAGTCTCTCATGTGCTATCTTTTTACAGATGAGCGGCTCGAGCAGGGGTACGTCCTCCATACGTGGGCACAGCAGCGTGCCCAGTGTCTTGGCTGGGTCCGTTTTCGTTTTGGTGAGCAAGTTGAGCTTGTCGCTGCTCTTGCTGCTGATGTGGCCCATGCTGTGATTGCGCTTGTGGTCCTTGTCATGGTGGCGATCTTTGCGGTCATGCAGTGAAAGCGTGGCAAACTTGCTGACACCCGAGGCAATGGCGTTGTCCATCACGCTGCTTTTGCTGCTGTTAGCAGTGGTGGCAGCTGCTGAATGTGGCAGGCTGTTGGAGCGGGGAAGCGGCGTGGGCAGGGAGTTCCCCGGCGTGTTTGCGCCACTGTTGTTGCTGCCATTCGTACTGGGGTTATTGGTCGTCGTGACGACCGTACTGCTCACGCCTCCTCCACTTCCTGTAGCTGGGGGACTTGTAGCGTTCATAACGTTGGTGTGGGTCCTGGTTCGAGACAGGGGGAGGTGGGGGAACAGGATGTCCTCTGTGAGGTCCCACAGGCACAATTGAGTGTCCTGACCCACCGAGCCAAAGCGGTAGGTGACGCTGACTGGTCGGCTATCCGTGGAGTTGCGCTTCGAGAGACGTGACTGAGTGCTGTTGGCCCGGTCGCGGCCAAAGTGGATCTGATCCTGGAAGTCCTCGTCGCTGCCGCTGAACTCCATGGGGTCGCTCTCCTCCACGCTAGTGGTGTAGTGGTCAAATGCCACCACACTTACCCATGACTTGTGACCGTGACCCCGTGCTATGACTCGACAGTCCACAAACGACCACACGGTGACCAAGTCATCCTCTCCACCCGCGACAATGTATTTCCCATCCGGGCTCCAGCATACACAAAGCAGTCCCCCAAAATAGCTTTTCATGGTCCCGTGCAACTCCACTGCATCAAAGTTAAACACGCGGAGGAAACCATCCTGGCTCACACAGGCCAGGAACTTCCCATCGGGAGAAAAGGCAAACTCATTCAGTGCCCCCTCGCCCACCATCCACTTGAGCAGAGGGTTGCGCGTGGATTTGCTCTTGCACGTGTGCACAGCATAGTTCTCGCCCTGTTTGAGCAGCTGGTAGTGAGGGGCTGTTGTGCCACATGTATGCTCCACATTATACAAGTACATGTTTCCACTGGAATGAGCTACAAGGAAGAGGCTCTCAGAGCCTGGCACCCATTTTACACAAGTCACTCTAGATTTATCTATTAGTCTCTGAGGTGGTGGTTTAGGGAGGATTTGTAAAGGAGTAAGAGTGGGAGACCATTTAAAAAAAAAAAAAAAAAAAAAAAGGAGAGAGAGAGAGAAAAAAAAAAGACCATTTGTTAGTAGATAAAGTTAACAGTAATATACCCAGTGTGTTGCTAAGTTTTACAACACATACAGCGTACACAATATATGGCTGATGTTAAACAATGAAGTGCCAGCTTTAAACACCATCCTTAACACATTTTCTATGCATGCTAAGGAGAATGACAAGGACACACACATAAGAACTTTTCTGTGTAACACCAGTAGTCACAGAAAGTTTCTGTCCTTGTAGTGGGATCCTACAGATGAAGAGAGACAACTACAACACCATGCTTTTTGTTTTTATCAGAATTAATTTATGGTTTCAAACATTGCACTTGCCTCTGATCATCTGCTACAAAGGCTGTTCAGTATAGAAATGTGGTCCAAATACTACAGTGCATCCCCAAAACTGACGCTATGGTTCAACATTAAACATCAACATTGACTGACTTGTTAAATGCATACAAAAACACAGCTGTACAAGCACCAGAAATAAAGGACTCAAATGTTGTTCACACACACATACATGCGTACACTTACTTCTTCATTGAAGAGCTTGCTTGTCTCTTTCTTGATGGGGTCAATGAGCTGCACCTGGCCGGCTGAGAACCCCACCAACAATGATACGCTCTCCGCCGTGGCAGTAAGGTGGTTAAAGTCATGGCAGGTGGGCTGCGTACCTTTGTATATCCTCTTGTCTATTGGCTTACTTAGGTCTGCAGCCTGTGAGCCGTAAAACATATAGAAAAGAGGCATGAATAAGAATGCCTCCTCAATTGGATATTTCCCCAAAAAAGAATAAAAAGCATACGTTTCCTTATCCAACATAAATTACACCAAGAGATCGAAATTAAATTAACATACAGACACCAAAATATAACAAGTTAAAATAATGACCCAAAGCATGTAGAAGAAAATTGTAAATGGGGGAAGAGAAAAAATATAAAAAATCTGGGCAGCTGAAATGAAATTGTGAGGTTTTTCTTGGTGCTAAGGAAGGGGAAATTATAACACTCAGAGCTGTTTAAAATTCTAAGCATTAAAACAAATTAGAGAGTCACACTCACTGTCCTAAGCACATGCATATTCATGATGTATTCTGTTAGGATAGACATATCTATATCTATAGTAAGAGCAATTTTGCAAAAAAGAAAATGAGACATGTACTCTGATCTTACATTTTCCCACCAAAATATGTTCTAAAAGGTGAAGTTACAGCATTAAACTACACCCTCTTAGATTTTAAAGACTGTAGTTGGGGTGTTCAGAGACATTGCTGGTATTTCCATTTGTACATAACGTTCATAAATATTTCAAGGCTACACATTTAAATGTTTTTGTTCTGAACGCAGCTCCCGGCTGCAACGTTCTATGAATGTGCTTCTCATCTGTAGTCTTGAAACGCTATCCTGGAGAGTTTCAATAATTCCTTGCCCAAACACACCTGATTCAGCCAATTAGGTCATTACTAAGCGATTCATTCAATAAATACTTCAACATAAAACTAATATTCATAATTTAGCTTTATTTTGAGAAGGCTGCTAGCTATCTGCTAAGCTGACTGCCAAAGAAAGCTGTGCTCCCATAGAGAGTAAACAGAGTATGACTTATTATGATTATACTTCACGTACTTGTAACTTGTGACCACATACATATGTGAATATTTTTTTCTTCTTCGCATGAGTTTTCACTAGAGATGGACACAAGCTTTGTCACAAAAAGATATACAGACAATTAACTCAGTGACTGTAAAATGTGGCAAGTTCACTTGCATTTGCAAGCATTCCTATTTACTTTGTTACTAAGAATTATGAGCGCCTTACTGTGAATGTATTGACAAGCATCTCATGAAAAGAAAGAATAAACAAATAAACAAACAAACAAACAAACAGAGCTGCTGGCTGCGGAGGGGCTTTATCGCTATTTATACTAATTAAACGAGTCAGCAACTTTAGAGTTCAACTTATAAAAAAAGGTTCATGAGAGTAAGTTCTCATTAGCATTTAACGTTGTACCAGTTAGCTCCAAGAAGTCATCAGCTCGCACCTGAAGCTGCAGCCCCTGCTACTCAACTTTGGCTATTTTTAAATAACACATTTTCAAATGCATTCATGTTGGCCCCAGTTATTGTTTTCCTTATTTCCTTCACCGTAGATAACCGATTATCCGTTCATTAACTCTTACAGATACTCGAATATCAAAATTAGAAATGCACATCCAATTTCACCTTCTTGATCATTCTGTTGCTGCTCCCAACTTCTACCATGCAGTAATTGCACTCGATGTGATTAACATCAGAAACCACATACCGTGCTGTATAAATGAATGTAATTCTAATGGGGATGTAATATTCTGACAATATTTAGCATGGTAGTGTGTGATTCTGGACGCAGTGTCTATCCTTGGTCCTTGGAGAAGTGAAGTGGGACCCTGTGAATCCAAAGCTGCTCTTCATTTTTAAAATATATAAACAAATAAACAAACACCTCTGATAAAACTACTATTTGTTTGATGTAATGCAAACTGCCAGTATTTCAAAATCTCCACCATAACAATATCATACATTTTGAATACTGCGGAACACCAAATTACAAAATACTTATGCTTGTCATTCACTCATAAATCTACACTGTGAAGCAGGCATGCTAATTAGCTCACTGACACTGATTTAACAGACTACTTGGGTACTGAAATTTGTTATTGACGAATACAGACTTTTTCAAGGCTCAGTTGTAATGAAGTAATTTATTAAGTTAAACCAGACAAGAGGTTACAAAAATCTTCAGGTCTGCAGTCTGTCTGTTGACAAGGTAGCAAGCAATAAAATATGTAGTTTGCAGAGAGTCTATATCAAAAACCCACAATGATATGACTTTTTGGCCAGTGTAGCCATGAGAAACATTAGTACTTCAGGTACATATATTTTTCTGCCCTTGTGTTTATTTGCATATGAGGACATTCATCAAATTATAGATTGATGCAGGTTTCATGCCATGTGCAAGAGAATATCATCCCTGCACTACTACATCATGAAAGTGTAAAATGTGGTTCCACAACAGTATACTGGTTTGTCATTATTTTAAATACATGATATCATGTTATGGTGACAGTGTTATAGCAGAAATCATTTTTCCTTAAAGAGTGAAAAGTTCTGGTTCTTGATACTCCTGGTCCTAGATGTTCAGGTACTGCGTATTTCCCAACCTCCCTTTATCATAAGTTTCAATACTTACTCTGAGATGAAAAAGGGGCATACTTGTAAACCATGTTTTAGCATGAGAGGCCTAGGCTATTTATACTAGAACTATTACAGTGACATCAGGTAACACTATATTCTCTAAGTGTTAAGGCCCATTTATATCTAGCAGCATTTTATTAAACTTTATGTACTGCATCAATATCTCCATCAGCAGATACGTACAGTAAAAAATATGGAAACCTGCAACAACCCATATTGGAGCATCTTCATTCAAGAATCACATAAAATTATTTTTTTAAGAAGATAAATATATCAGATGCATGGGTAAAGAGATGATGACCTTCGTATGATATCTGTAACCATAGCATGAGCATGCTGTAATGTCCACAAAAGATTTCACCAGTCAGTCAAAACAGTTGACTGAAGCACTGTGACTGCAGAAAGAATCAGTTACACTATTAACCTTAGAATACCTGTTGATCCCAATTAATGTAGTCCCTTTCAACATGGTTGTGTTAGTAGCTCCAAAAGGGAAACAAAAGATATCTGAACGTTTTCAAAGCATTGCGATTAAACTCTGCATCTGTAGTGAACACTTAAAGCCACTCATAAACTAACTGACCACAACTACTAATATGTATAATAAGCTTTATGAAGGATGAGGAACAGACAACAACGTGCCTTATTACAACCCAAGTGCAATGGTATTTGCACAGTGAGGTAATTTTTATTCAATTGCAGACCAACCATTAATTTGGCAGACCTCTCCAGAGCAGCTCACTCAGCACTTCATATGAGCTCCGTGCAATCCACATAAACAACGCACGTAGGCAGCAGTAACTGACGGGATCAATCTCCTTCTCAGCAAATAACAAAAACACAAACAGCACAGATTTAGACAAATTTACATTCAGCACTGCCCAACTACACTGGAAATTAAAATGATAACGTCATGCTAGACTTTTTAAACCCAGTGCTTCATTTCCTCTCGTCTTACGCCAATGGCGGTGGACATTAATAATAACTGAGTAGTAAATAAGCACTGACAGAGTCGTTGGCACAGTAATGAAGTTAAAAGCATGACTACTTGATTAAACACGAACTGTTCTCTCCATCGCAGTTGGCCCAATCGCTTGAACCAAGTTGCAGTAGTTAGCTAGCTTAGCTCACCGTGGACAAGTCGACCCCGATATGTGCAGACATGTACACGGCTAGCGTTAATCCCCACACGACAAGCATGGCGTTATTAGTAACGTCGAAGGAAGTCAAAACGCAAACAGCGCTCTTTTTAACATCCAGAGGATAAAGTGGGCATGAAAAGTGTTAGTCCTACGGCGTCCACGACAGGTGTACCTAACGTTAGGCCCAAGCTGACAGCTTGTCGGTAGGCTTCAATAGCTAAGCTAGCTAAGGCTAGCTAACGTTAGCAAGCAGTCCACGCAAAAAAGGCTGAGGGAAAGCAGCTAAACAACGACCTCGCCACTTCATGTGGACTCAAATCAAGCTTCGTTTTTAACTATAACCCAA
The DNA here is from genome assembly GCF_015220715.1 of Pygocentrus nattereri. Classification (NCBI taxonomy): domain Eukaryota; kingdom Metazoa; phylum Chordata; class Actinopteri; order Characiformes; family Serrasalmidae; genus Pygocentrus; species Pygocentrus nattereri. Next base: position 15,507,300 of record NC_051220.1, read on the forward strand.
TCGCTTTAACTGTGCCTGCCAAGAAAACAAAAAGGCAAGAAAAGACCCCAAGTGTTGTTTACCTTTCGGACGCCTTTGTAGATGTAGAAGTAGAGCTCCCGGCCCACATTGAAGCAGATTCGGTCGCCGTTGCCGGACTGGTCGTTCACGTTTACGAACGAGACCTTCACGGGGTTGGAGCCCTGCGAGTTGAAAGGCACCCGGTTGGGGCGGCTGTACTCGGAGTGCGTGAGGAGTTTGTATGCGCCTTCTCGGGTCGTGAACTGAGTTTTGATCTCGTTCATCTCCTTCCCTCCTCCCTCCGCCGCCATCTTTGAAATTTGCATTCATCCTGGCCCAGGCCCGGATCTTACGCGCCGCACATGCGCAGAGCCGAGCACACCATCGTCTGCAGTTATTTAACGGAATTATTTAATAACGGGTATTAAAAGCGCAGATGATCGACTGTTACTGTAAACATTGGGTATGATTAGTCAATATTAAGTATAAAGTAACGTTACTGTACACTATTTTCGTTGCAGCGCCTAAGCATTAATGTTTTTATATCTGAAATACTAATAAAATAAAAAGTAAAACAGTGTTTTAATTTAATATGGCAAATTACAGATACGGGTTCATTAGAAGCTCAAAAACGAGACTGTTTTGAGTTAACGTATGCAACGCGTTTTCCATCATTTTAAATAAATCATTTGTACCACCCTTTTATAATTTGATTGATTGACAAGTTAACAGGCCTAGTCCATTATTTGCCTCTTGTTCACTCTGCGCCTGCCTCCACTTCACCTGTAATGGTGCTCAAACTACCTTTAATGTCTGAAGCGTGTCTCAGGCTGTGGAGTACAATGCCGACCAAACAATTACGGAGGCGACATGCTACAGCAGGTAGAAGGCCTCCAGTATTAGCCAGGACTCCAAATATAAGTTCATACATTGCACATAAAAGCTGTGTGTGACTGACATGCAGGTCAAGAATTGAGCAATATGTTAACATAATGTTGTTGCCGACTGAAACGATGGAGACTTTACTAATACAAAGTGTACTCATAGGTATCTGTGACCACAGCTTTGTTCCGAGAGGCCCAGACGCTGTGGACAGGCTGGCATTCAAGTACATGGTAGGACTACCCGTGTACGTTCAACACATGCTCATTAAACTGATTTCCCCCGTTTGTGTAGCTAAATGTGTGTACTGTAACGATACTCCTGTTTTGTATCAGGAGATGTGTAAAGTGGATTCAAGCTCGGACTCGGAGTCAGACGTAAGCCCGCGATGGTCCGATGCTAGCAGTAAGGTAGTGACCGCTTCAAGTAAAGGAACAAAATTACAGATTTAAACAATTACAGATTTTCAAAAAAAGTGAATTAATGTTTGCTGTCCTGTTAGTCACTACAGCTTTGCACAAGTCTTAAGAAGCCTTCTTTACCACAAAAGCCATTTGGACGGCACTACCAACAAGTGAGTAAATAATGGAACGAGATTTTGGTCTCTGACACTTTCTGTTGACTATCGTACATGTAATACAAGATTTATTTCTCTGTTATCTACAAAACTAGTGGAATCATAAAATGATCAGACGTCTGTCAGCAGTTGATTATGTGGCAGATGCTTAACAAATCTAAACTATAATGGACAAGAGGTGTTTATTTGCAAATTTCTCTCATTTGTCTGCCACTGACTGTACTACTTGCATCTACTCTACTCGCAAGTGCACAGTCTTGCACCAAAAAAGGAGGCAAAGATACAGGAGAAGCAACAGAGTAGTTTTAATCCATACTAAGCCGGGCAGTGTTCTGGATGGAGCAACTGTGTTGCAAGACTTTCTGCATCCATGGCCTCATTTCTTTTAATTTGTGATTCTTTCTTAATCATATGTTCAACCCAAAATATCACATTTTAAACATGCCTCACAACCCCCCCACTTACATTTAATCATGTTAAGATAGTGCTTTGTTACTGTACGTAACCCTATACAGATCTACAGTATTGTAGATGAGTATTTTGCACTTGAGTAAAAATTCAGTATGGCTGCTAACACTGTTTATTATCCATGCGACATACTTTTGTCCATTTTTATAAACCCCAAAAAGCAAATCAGTTTGAGATTACCTGTCATTTGTCAACTTCTTGTGATTTGTGGCAAATTATATATATATATATATATATATATATATATATATATATATATATATATATATATATATATATATGTATATATATATATATATATATATATATATATATATATATATATATATGTATTGTGTGTGTGTGTGTGTATGTATGTGTGTGTGTGTATGTATGTGTGTGTATATGTATGTATGTATGTATGTATATGTGTATATATATATATATATATATATATATATATATATATATATATATATATATACATACATCTTTTTTTTTACATTTATTTATTTTTCTCTCATATGGCAGAGAAGTATATGTAGGATGTTGGGTGAAGCAAGACTCAAAGAAAACATTTTTGGATTTATTATTTCACCATTGTCACAGTTCCATATAAATCTCAGAAAATGCGTGTAGATTCAGTGGTAGTTTTGGATAGTAAATTATATGGCTATATTTATTTGTAAACATTATAAACCCTGGTTCCTGTCACTGCCACTGTAAAGAAATCTGTGCACCTTTGCATATCAAACCATTCTGAATTACCTTGCTCACATATTTAAGTATGCAGGCATTCAAAAAATCAGTGAAATTCCCCTTTTAAAGAAGCACATTTTACTCAAAGTACCAACAACAGATCAACTACATGAGTAAAATGAGGGTTATTTATTTATTTATTTATTTATTTTAACACGGTTTAATGCATCCTTAATTTGGGCCTTATCTGCCCTTAGATTGACCTGGATCTCTTAACTGTTATGTTACTTATTTTAGTCCCTGGACCCATATGATGGAAGTTCAGAAGACTCTACTTCCTCTGCTGATGGTTCAAAAAGACAGAAACACAGAGGCTTCAGAACTAAAGGGAGAGGTCGCAGAGCGGCCCCCAATCCTGCACCCCTCTTTGAAGTGAGGAGGCCAGGGTCAAGAGATGGTATGCCTGCAGACGTCCAGATGAGATCATCAAGTGACTCAGAGCTGAAGGCGGATAATCAGGGGGACTTCCCTCCTAGCGCCAGAAAATTTGCCAATGCTGAGATTTTACAGAAACCTCTCTACTGCCCTGTAGTTCCATTTGGTAGAGAGACATTTCATCTAACCGATGACTTACTCAAGAGCCCCACCCACCTTGGTTCACCTTCCAAAAGGAAGTTGTTTGGCACATTGGCTGATTCTGAGGAATACATGCACAGAAAGAAGCAGTGTATCACTCAAATGGAGACAGAGACCATTTTCCCAGAGGTGAGTCCACAGTTCAGTAGAAGCTGAAATATGCGCTTAATCAGAAGATCTGACTGCAGTTCACTCAAGCCATGTGTCTGCAGTGACTTGCTGCGTGTCAGGGCTGAGTCAGCAGATTACAACAGCAGATTGGCCTGCTATTAAGGTGCCTATAGCAAGTTAAATTTGTCCATTTCTGGTGCTTTAAACGAAAGACATTAATTCCACATGTAATTACAAATCTCAAACAAATAAGGATTTTACTGAGGATGGACTTTTAATTGATTCATTGTTTATATGAACATTTAATTTCATTTTATTTCTTATTGTAGGGATGAGGCAAAGTGTTTCATCTTTCATCTTAATTCTGCACACAGTATCATCTGGAAAGAATCACCTGTCTGAAGAACGCTGCATGCTGTCACTCAAGACTGTAATGGGGAAGCTTTTCTATAGGAACTGTTCCATCAGGGCAAGTGGAAATTTGTTGCAAGGAAGTGGATTTAGAACCTCAAGCATTACAAAGTGAATTCTTTTTCACTGTAATTTCTGTACCCCAAAAGCTGCCAACGTAAGGTTTAGGATGGTGTTTGTCATTTTAACTGGAGTCTGTAAAATATTTGCTACACATTCTTCTAGCTTCCAACACAACAGCTATTTAACAAGCCTGCCATAAGTTTAAAATAAATATATTGGAGCAGGGGGGAAAAATAAATATAGTGTGGGGCTACTCAATGTGTACTATATCCGATTAGGAGTAATGTTTTCTTTGAATTCATTTATATACACCGATCAGGCATAATATTATGACTACCTCCTTATTTCTACACTCATTGTCCATTTTATCAGCTCCACTTACTATGTAGGTGCACTGTGTAGTTCTACAGTTACAGACTTTAGTTCATCTGTTTCTCTGCATACTTTGTTAGCACCCGTTTACCCTGTTCTTAAGTGGCCAAGACTCCCATAGACCCTCACAAAGCAGGTACTGTTTGGGCGGTAGATCATTCTCAGCACTGCAGTAACACTGACGTGGTGGTGGTGTGTTAGTGTGTGTTGTGCTGGTATGAGTGGATCAGACACAGCAGTGCTGCTAGAGTTTTTACACACAGTGTCCACCTGCCACCCAAATAGTACCTGCTCTATGAGGGTCCATGTGGGTTACCTATATAGGTATGGAGCTGATAAAATGGACAGCAAGTGCAGAAACAAGGTGGTCATAATGTTATGCCTGATCGGTGTGCATGTATATATTGAAATACAACAAAGACCTTAAAAGTTTATAAATTGCAAAATAATAAAGTGCACATCACAGATTTGCTGCCTGTATTTCTGTATTCTAATCCTCTCTTAGAGTACAGTTTGTTTACTGTCAACCTGAAACGAAAAATGACAATCTTTACCTCATTGATTCATTTCTCTGGTCATATTAAGCACAGTCATAGTCATGCTCCTAAATATTGATATGTTGAGCATTACTGTCATTTTAGCTGTCTAGCACAGAATATTGGAGTCAAATTTAATAATGAATTTGAGCTCAAATTGTAGACTTGTTTTAGTTTTAATCCAGATGACAGTGAAGGAATTGCATCCATTTTCATACACAGGCTGCTTATTTTAGGTAATGTTAAAGTAATTGAATTAACTAACACTCAAAGTGCCATTTTAGTTCATTGTTAAAAACCCTTGCTTGAACATGGACAGCAACATATGCTGGTTTTCTAGGAAATGCATGCTTCATTTGAATGAGGCCAGGTGATTGACTTTGCCATTCTAGAACATTCCACTGTTTTGCCTTCGGTTGCTTTCACACTGTGCTTTGGGTCATTGTCTATATGTTGCTTTTGTCAGCAGTGACATTAGCAATAAATACAAGGGAACCATAAACATCCTTGCCATAATGCTACCTTCACCATGCTTGACAGATGAGCTATTAAGCTTTGGATCATGAGCCATTCCTTCCCTTCTTCGTACTCTTCCCTTCAGAGAGACCTAAACCCTGATCTTTGTCTCATCTGTCCAAAAGATGTCCCAGAATTGTAAAAAAGTTTTGTTTGCAAACTGATCTGGTCTGACTTGGTAATTTACATTTTGTGGTAATCCTCTGTATTTACTCTGCCTTCATATTGAGGACCCTCAAATTAAAGCCATCTGCACTTTGAGTTCCATATTCATTATTTATAAACTAAAATCTTGAATTTTAAAGACAAAACTCATTTTTTCCAAGATGACAATGCCCCCATTAACAAGGCACTATGGGTCACTGTATCATTTAATTCATATGGAAACTACAAACCTAGTTCCAAAAAAGTTGGGATGTGATTAACAGAAACAGAAATCAGTGGCGGCCTTTCTGCAGTCCAGACCTGCACGGTTGCATGGTTCAAAAGATCTGCTTTCAACACTGCATCAGTTTGTGTCTTCAGTCCTCAAATGATTAAGTGTGGTTAAAAAGTGATGTAATAGTGCTAAACACGTGCCTGTCCCAACATTTTTGGAACATGTTGCTGACATCACATTTGCAATGAGTGTGTATTTACAAAAAATCTTAACAATAAAAAAAGTTAATTGGGTAAACATAAATGGTACTAATGCACTTTCAATTTAATACTGGTCACTAATCATTGCTGTGATTTTACTAGCATAGAACATAGTCTTAATTTTTTTATACGAATCATATTTTATGACCGTCACCAGATCCTTACCAAGATGTAGATTGATTGGAGATTTTGGGCTGCCATGTTAGATGGTGTCCTCTACCACCGTCATCAGAACAATCAACTGAAAGGAATATCTTTTGGAAAAATGGTGTTCCATCCCTCCAGGACAGGTTTGTAGAGTTGTAGAATTTATTCCAAAATACAGTGAAGCTCTTTGGGCAGCTTTCGCCTTTGCTGAGACATGCTGTTTTTTCCTCTAATTTGCCACACCAATGTTTTGATTTCCAACTGATGTGAAGTTGCTTACATTGGCCTTATACTACCAGATTCCTGTTTAGATTACCCAGCACAGTGTCCTTTTCTTACTTCAAAGTGTTGTCTCAATTTCATCAACAGATTGTCAAGATGTATCAACAAACATCTTTCTGTAGATTTTAAGAACACTGCAAGAGGTTGACTCATAATCCCCATTGTAAGATCACATGGTCTAATTTGAATTTACTTGTTAATTCCTGCTTTAAGTATGTACACACCTACTCAATGGGCAATGCCAACTGAGATAAAACACAATCCATCTGATGCTTAACATCCAGAGTTATTTGAACCCGAGGAAAGTAACACCAAACTACAGATCATTCTTTTATATGCACTTCAGCTGTCATCTTCATTGGGGCAATTTTATTTACTTCCATCCTCCACATAGAGAGGAGATATTCAACTCTTACTCTTTACAGAATATTCTTTTCAATAAAGCATGAGTATTTCCAAGATCCTCAAAATCAATTTTAGTTGTGTAACACAGATGTATTACCTCAGCTCTTAGAGAACCTCAAACCTTTCACCAGTTTCATTTTGGCAATACTGTAACATTTTAATGTTTTTCATATCTTAAATCAAATAGGTCAAATACTTCATAATAAAAAACTCTGATGTAGTTTCAGCATAATGCACGTTTGTATTGTCCAAACATCTGTGTCCCAACTCATAAAAATAATCAATTTAATTATTATAAACATTACTGCTCAGCAAGCACTGTTGAGTCAAGATCAGACTCATTTTAGCTCACTAAATTTTCTCTGAGCTCTAGAGATTGAAGTTAATCAAAACTGATACCTTATGTATTTCCATTATTACTGGGAATTAGCAATACTCTAGTACAAATTACACCAAAAATAAATACTTGCATGATATTTGCTACATGGAGGACAAGCCAATATTGAATATATTTAATAAATATTTGAGATTAATTGTAAATATTAAAATCTTTTTCTCTGACTTTTCAGGCTCTGTGAGCAAAGGAGAGATTGCTTCATTTTTTTTCTCTCAATCACAAAATGAATCAAGTGACGCTGTATGGTTGTTTGAAACCATCCAACATGCTAACCTTTAATCAACATTCATTGTTCCATCTTAAAACACGTACAGTTTCCTTCTTTTAAAAACCCTACTTTTTTTAAACCCTCCTAACAGTGCACAGATCCATCTACTAACACCTCCCTTATTTTCTAATCTTTTTTTTTTATGAGAAACAAACCGTTACATTTATAATGAACTGTTACATTTCAACACTACATTTCCACAAATACTGGGTTACACAAGTATCTAAGCTACAAAGAATCATATGGTTAAATGATTAGTAATGATTCATTTTTGTGACACAAAGCAATCATTTACTCGGTGCAGAGAATGGCCACACCACGCTCATAGAAATTGTGTGGATCTTCCTTGGTGGCGATGTCAAAGTCCACGGTGAAGATAAGGTCTGTACGGGTGAAGTTCAGATACACTGGCAAGGTGACCTGGAGACAGGCAGCAAGAGAAAAAGCCCAAGTTAGCAAGATAAAGGCTATTAAAGCATATACATGCTGATTTATAGCTACGTACACGGGATGGTAACAGCTTAGTGCTGACTTACCATGTTTCTCTTTTCTGCATTGTTCTGCTTCACCCAACGCAGCTGCGTGAGTGGCAGCTCAGTGGAGATGGCAGTAGAGAGGGAGAGTTTATTGTTGGTACAGGTTGCTCCCTGTAGCTTCAACCCTATGGCACAGAAACAGAGCCAAAAATCATAGTTTCCTTCCATAAAATGAACAAGCCCCAATCATTACGTTGGAGTACGTGTTCCCCACTCCTGGTATATCCATGCCCTGCACACACAGGTGTTCCTCCAACATAACTGATTCATCAGGTATGGCACAGTACAGTTACAAAACTGTAATAAAGGCATTTTGTTGTCTACTGCAAGGTGAACCCTACTGCAGCACATGAGTACCCATGCTTTTTGGTTACCCTTCTAGCCAGTGCAGAGCACTGATCAGTCAAATGCAATAAAGTCAAATTCTGAACCCGATTCTGCATATAAAACCAAACAATGAGTAAGCTAATAGTTTTAATTAGAATAATACTATTTTCTAGAAAGCTATAGGACACTACAGGCCACTAACCCTTAATGCCGAAGCTGCAAGCATCCAGTGCTGCTCCCTGTGCAGAAGTGACATTGACCTCCAGGCCAAGCTCCTCCAGGGACCAGCTGTTGGCCTGAGCCACATACTGCCGGGTAGCGGTGATGTAGGCCTCCGGCACAAACAGACTGCCTAGGTTCACGTGGATGTTCTAGAGAGGATATTAACCCTTATTAGACTCACTATTGTAAAAACATGATCCATTTAGAAGTTCAATGAGAACCTGTCCTCATAAATCCACACACCCCTATAAATATATGGGTTATGAACATTGTTATATTTTTAGGCACTTATTCAAAGCCCAAGTATTGGAATAAAAACTGATTAAAACAATAGTTTTGGGATTAACCTACTTTTTTTTTTTAAAGACTCACCTTCAGCTCTTTGGCGCCTCCACTGGCTGCTCCCTGGGAGATCTGTTGCAGTTGCTTGATGCGCTCACTGAAGTCAGCCACCCACTGGATCACAGTCAGGGAAGCAGGAACAGTGTAACGGCACCAGCTACGGGGCAGAATGCCTGTGGAAAATAAGGTTATAGCGTGATTATGAACCATTTTAAACTTCATCATACAGCTCGACAGGTCCCAACATAAAGTGCTGCAACAATTGGGACCAACCTTTGACGAGGTCGTTGATCAGTGTTCGCAAGACATTGGTCTGCTTCTTCTTGCCCTCACACACCTGCACAACATCAGTGAGGTCCTGACGCACATCTTGCAGCATACGAGCACCCATCTTCACCTCCCGCTCAAAGAAACGGAACAGAGGATCCTATGTTCGGGGAGAGAAAATCAACAGCATGTACTAAAGTGAGCTTGACTGATAGAGTTGGTATGATTTAAATTTATAAGTCACTTCCCTTAAACCCCACTGTTTGTTTTTGACCTCAATTTGATGAGGATTAAATATGAATTAAAAATTATTTTTTAAAGATTATTTCATAATCTCTATAAAACACATAGGTTATGTAGTTACTAAAATAAACTCACAATATATTTTAAAGCGTGGGTGTATATTCAGGCCTTGAGGGCTTAAGGGTGGAACTGGTGGTGTAACCATCCCCAATTACAGCCATTGGTATTATAGCCACACCCATTTCCACTTCACCAAGCAGTGCCTGGTTTAATCATTACCACGTTCCTGTAAGCTAGTGAGTAAATAAATAACCAACTGACCATGAAAAACAGATCAACAGGCCTCTCACTTCCAACAGTTTCCATGTAGACACTCACTGGTGCTAAAGAACCTACCTTGATGTTCTCCACAGTGCGTTTAAGGGGGTTTACAGACAGGGGTATGAGCTGGAGCCAGTTGCAGGCAGTTGTATGCAGGGTCCTCATCCACGCTGGTTGGGCATCTGAAGAGGATGCTGTACGCTGCCTCTTTTCAGTTTCATAGGCCAGGTCGTCCTCATCCTCCAGCATCTGCATTTTCAGCAGCTTACCCATCATGTCAGTGCCTGAGGGAGGGGAGAGGCATGGGAGGGACCACAGGCAGGAGGGGAAGCAGGACCGTGGCCGAGGGTGATGTAGGTGGACGGGAACAAGAACCAGGGGAAAATCGGCCCGCAGGAAATGAAGGAGGGAGAATAAATTAATGGTGGATGGGAAACTTGTACTAGGGAGCACTTGCTTCTAACGGTGTTATCAAGGGTTTAAAAATGTTAAAATGAAATCTTAAAACACACACAAACAAACAAAACCAAACAAGTATGCACCAGGCTAACAAGACCTTGTGTCACATATACAAAGAGGTCATGCATACTGGGTGGTAATTAACTAAGAGCTTGACGAACAGGAGAAACTGCAAATAGAGAGCAATCCGACAAAAGCAGAGAGCTCAGAAGCTTCTGTGAGGTGACATGATGGCAGCGAAATACAGCTGCTGGAGGGTGAGGACACATGCCTGCCCTCAGCAGGACACACCCAATCTCATGTGTGGTCAGAGTACAGCATGTATGCACTTCTCTAGAAGTGAAAACACAAAAATGGGCAGGGAAAGGGTACTAAAGTCCAGAGGTTAGATTCACAAAAACTTTGCTAAAAAGCAGGGGGACAACTTACAAAGGAAACACCAATTTAATAAGAATGTTCTTAAACGCAATTCTCTTAAAGTCTTGATTATTTTTATGTAAGCTATAGCGTTATCATGGAGACAATATCATGGTCACATTATTCAGCTTAACAACATTTAAATTTTTAACCCTTTTTCTATTAAGCTTTTATTCACATTTCACTGCCCAGTTTATGATGAAAAGCAAAACCAAACTAAAATTTTTAAAAACAAACCTACCTTACCTTGTCAACTTTTACAGTCTAAGAAAAGTGAGACTACTGCAAGTTTTTTTTTTTTAAATACCAAAATAACAACAAAAAAAAATTTTTGTGAATCCAACCCCAGGATTGGCAACCAATGTATTAAAAAATGGCTGTATATAAAATATTCACATTAAACTGATTACAAGGACTTATCAGCAGCACTCCGAGTCAGATCATCCACATTCAAGAGGGTGTATCAGGCTCAGGGCAGACTGAGGAAAAGAATGCTGTCTAGTGTTTGATCTGGTTAAGAGCCTGTGGAAACTGACAGAATGTATTAGAGAACACTGAAAAAGAAGTCATGGTTAACAGATGAGACATGAGGTAAAAGCTGTGTCTCCATGGCAACCAGAAGAGGAGAAGGGAAAACCACCAATGACAGGTGTGCGACAAACAGAGAAGGGCAGATGACCATACCCTGAGTGGCAAGCAGAACCCTCTCTGCGTTACTCGGCAACCCTAGCCAAGATGGAGTCTGAGTGTCTGGGAGCATCTCCACCCAGTGCATGAACTCCTCACGTCTGCAAAATAGTATTCATGATGAGCTTCATAACAATGAAAATAAATCCAGCTTAGAAGAGCATTTCATCCTTCATTTGTCTGTACAGTCCTACAAAGCACATTGTTTTGTACTGACCGAATGCCATCTGGCATTTTGATGTCCTTGTGGCCATCCACTTTGAAAGCCAGCTTGAACTCGCTGTCAAAGCTGCCCGTGGTGAAGATGCGCTCAAGGAAGGTGTTGAGGAGCCGCTGGTCAAACTCATTATCGATGCGACCTCCATAAATCGACTGCGCCATTAAGGTCTTCAGTGCTGCCCATGGTATCTTGTCAGGAGAGATGTTCTGCCGACCCTGTAAGAGAATTTAAAAATAAACAAATAATTTACTTTTACTGGGCACGGTTTACAAAGACATAGGCTGACAAAATGACAAACACCACCCCCCGTGTTTTTTTTTTTTTTGCTGATCATTTATGCAACCTGGCTGAATCTAAATGTTTTCCTAATCAGTTAACAGTTGATGAGCAAAAGTGTCAGAAATGAACAAATATACAGCTGTCAAACTGCAACAGCATTATTGTTAAAGGGACTAAACCTAATTGAACCATGTCAATTACTCCTTTTGTAATTCAACTCCAACCTTTGCAGTGTCATCCAACCAGGTGTCCACAGTGTCACAGGCTGAACGCAAGTCAGACTCTCCAAACTCATATTTCTTGGACCAACCAAGTGGTGCATAACGGAGCCGTTCCTGGATGACTGCATGGAACCAGGCCAGGAGGAAGTACAGGCGAGCACGCTCATTTGGAGCCTGTGAAAGCAGATATGTCAGTTATATAACACTAGAACATCCATCCACTCATTTTCTAAGCCGCTTCTCTCTTTCTCTCTCAGAGTCGCGGGGAACACTAAAACAGAGGGACAAAAATATTAGTGGTAACAACCTATACCTCTATGCCAAGTGTTTGTGAATAAAAAAAGTGGGAAATCAAATGGAAAGAAAATAAGGTGTATTTAATTCACATCAATACTTCAAAAGGCCCCTGAACTTGGTGTGGTATAAAAAGTTGTACTGTTTGACATTGTCTTCACCTTGCACATACGAGCCACTGGAATACTGCTGAAAGTTCTCAGCATGTTGGCCTTTACACCAGGAGGTGGTTCAAAGACAAAGATGCGTCCAGCACGCAGCAGGTTCACTGGGACCTGTACAAAAAACAAAACTACTGAAACCCTCTGGAACTCTGATTAACTCTAGATTAATCAACTCTGATTAAGGAAGTATAAATCAAAACAAAGTCTGTCATTTGAAATGAGCATCTCCCATTTCAGAACTGGAGACACAGTTGACGATCAGGATAGAAACATTATGACAAGGGTATGCTGATAAGTATATACACAACATAACGTCTATTGTACACATTGTAAACAATCAAATTCAATGAATCAATGGAATGGTGTTACAGTATAACAGCCATGTTGAGTGCGAGATCATCCTCAGAGCATGGCTAACCTTGGGGTTGATTTCCATCGTGAGAAACAGGCGGAAACTGGCATGAGGTTGCATGGAATGCAGCTTCTTCTCCAGTTGCATGAGCCAACCAGGAGCCAGGTGCACGTTCTCCAACATAACCCACCTAGGAGATGCAAAAAGACCAGCTTAGGAGGAAACTCAAAACCTGGAACTCTCAACTTTAGCAAGATACATTAGGAAAACATGGAATGCAAGAGGATTCCCTATGGAGGCCTTGCCTACCTGCCAGATTTCACTGCAGTGTTAATGTCTCTGTCTGCCTTGTTGAAGCCCTCAGCAGAACCTGCGGAGCAGAAGAGGGTGAATTAACTGATGGCTCATTATATCTAAAGACTACACTCATGAAGGTTTCTTACCAATGGAGATGGAAGTGATGTGTTTGTTCTGCTCAGCTGCCAGATCTCGGACCAGACCGCTGGCGTCATAGCCAGGCACAGAGCACATCAGCACAGGAGTTCCTGGCTTCACCTGCAAAAGGTTTGTTCAGTTCAAGTTTCATGGATCATTACAGGAGAATTAAATCATGTACTGTACACATCTGAATGTACAGGGGAGAAGAAATTATAGGAGGTTATCACAGGCCCAGCTGATAAACAACTATCAAAATTTTCCCCCAGAAAAAGATGACCCCCACCCCCCATTAATGAGTGTTTTAGGCATTTCTGATAAACTGACTGACATTCTTTTCCTCAACCCAGTGTGAATTTGATCCAAGTGTGTTGGCTTATAATAAAACATCAACATACCAATATAGACAATATATACAGCCATAAATTATCATAAATTTTCCTCTTATTGCTCACTCTCAAATTAACCAAAATATAAGAGGCTCTACCTCACTGTCCACAATATTGGCCAGGTCCAGGGGCTGTTCAATAATGGACATGAAAGTGTCTCCCAAGACCTTGGACACAAAGATGTTTGACATGGCTAACAGACGATCTGGTCTGAATGCCTGGATCAACAGTATCTGGTGCACAGCCTGGCCAATGGGAGCTGGGGGAGGGGAAAAATGTTGCGCAAAATATTAATATTGTTAATAATAATAATAATAATAATAATAATAATAATAATAATAATTCAAATAAACCAAATAAAAAGCCAAAAATGATATGCACAGCTGCTAAGACGTTTATCTGAAATGTGTTTAGAAAGTAGACGACGACGACGACGACGACGACGACAACGACGACAACGACAACAACAACTCACTTGTTGTCTTTTCCTCTGCCCACAGGTATGGCACAGACAACTCGGGGGAATTGCTCTCAAGCCACATGAAGAATTGCTGGAACACACAAACAACATTTTACATCGAAGCCTTTTTCAAAAAAAAAAAAAAAAAAAAAAAAAACTTTGTGGATGAACCAAGGGTGCGATTCTGTCCATCATTTTTCTTTGCCTGTCTCACCTCATCAGCCTGTACTTTATCCACCAGGTCTTTGAAAGCGGGTAGGCGGCTGAGACGGACCATGGCCTCGCTCTGCTCTGTAGTCAGGCCCTTCACCTTCGGTACAGCAGTGCCCGTCAGGACAATCTCCTTTCCGCGCAGAAAATGCTGGAACTCTGCGTCATACGAAGGTTCACTGGAAAAGCCAAGGAGTACAGGCAACAGAATTCAATGGAACCTAATTTTCTTTGGGCTCTGAAGTTACTTTATAATAGCATACTGCCCAGCTCAATCTTGGACAAAAGCAAGAGAAAACGGCTGCAGTGTGATATTCTTGTGGGACTGTATGATCTCAGAAATACCACCTATTGGCAAGCTATCCAAATGTGCAATGCTGTGGTCACCTGTTTATGCCTTTCAGCTTGATTCTTGCCAACAGCATGGCAAAAGTGATGTGGTCCTGGTGAAGCATACCTCGAGCCACTCTATTAAATGCAACCTTTGGAAAAGAAACGCATGCAATTCAAAGTAAAATTGAGACGAACACTAACTATTATTACAACATACAAAAGTGAATTGTTTTTCAAAATACTCTATAGTATTTAAAATCACTTGCCTAGATGCTTCAATTACCCTTGTCTTACAGGTTATGAAGCTGAACAGAGTTTTACCTGGAACAAGTCCTTGGTGATGAGTGACAAACGCTGAGTGTGGTCATTCACATTCTTCAGGCTGGCATTCTCATATAGCACAGTGTGGTAGATGTCCAGGAACAAGTGCAAGGAGTACTGATACAGGAAGTGCATCTGCATAAGTGCAAAGAGAAACAATTATTAATCCCGACACTGAACACCATGATGATGCCTATGGAAGTGGTGTTGAAATTATTGCAATAAAGGATTACATGGGGAGTGGAATAATGACATTTTTACTGGTGTTTCTCAGTAATTTTAGTCTCTTCTGAATGCGCCATGTCAGTCTTTATGGACTGTGCTGGCCTGCTTCATAAAATATTCTAAACCTTTAACCTTCTGTACACTGAATTGTTGAAATAACCCCAGGATATATCAATCCCGTGGAAATCACATGTCAGTATGTCATTAAAAATGCTTAAGTAAGGAGGCAAATAGAAGAAGCATTTACCTGTATTGCTAGTGATACTGCTAGTGATACAGTGCATTCAATTAAGAAAGCATGACAGATGTTAGGGTAAACAGAATAATGGCTTAAACACTTTTACATGTTTGCTGCAGTAATTTCTGGAGTAAAGAATAAATTGAGTAACCACTTCCACATGTCATTTATACCATGCAAGCAGGTTATAAACACTGGACATTCTGTGGTAAACTGGCATTACCTCACCTCTCCATGGAATTGATGGTTACACACAAAACTCCTGTGACCACCAAAAACTGACATAAATGCTGAGCTACTATTAACATACATCTCTACATGACTTCAATACTACACTTTGCTGAAGAGAGGATTATAGTCAGACCTGGTTAAGAGCTTCCATGGTGAAGTAAATGCTGCTGCAGGCAGTGGACAGGGACAGATACTGCTGGGAAACAGTTTCCACTTCCTGCATGACAATGTCCGTCTCCTCCACTTTTCTGGTCACCTCTGCTGCCTCCTTCTTCAGGTTCTCCAAGGTGGTGATAATAGTATCATCATCCAGGATGCGACCTTTGACCTCGTTCAGGGCCTGTAAGAGGGATTTCTCCAACTGGCGCAAACGCAGCTGGAACTCACCTGAAAAAGACAAGAGTCTGAAACACTGACCTTACATTTCAGAACTTCTACCTCTTCTCCCAAAAGATTAAGAAAGATGTAGTGATTAAAATCACAAGTTTTGTCTGAATTTTTGTTCTGATTTTTAAAAACTAAATCTTTATTCTACAAATACAGTAATACTAATTGTAATTGCGCATGCACGCACGCACACACACCTAAAATTTATAATAAACAATAAAACAGCTTTTTAGTAACAAAGAGCATTTTATAAAAATATAATTAATTTTTTAACTCTTGCAGTTAACAGTAGTTCCCTAAAAGTACTACAATCTTCTGTCCATTTACTGCTTTTGTCCCTTTTGTTTTTGTACGTTAAGTATGTTAGAATTTCATTTTATTTGACTAAGAGCAAATAAAAGGAGGGCATAAACTAACCAAAGTTTAAAAATGAATACTTATTTTGATAAGTTTTCCATTTTCATAAACAAACAAAACAAAACAACAAATAAATTTGTATACCCCACAACTCATAAGCCTTCTTCCTTCAGTACCTATGAAAATCACTTTTTATGCCACATAAATGGCAAATTAAGTGGTTTCTTTAGCCCAGGGATCTGTTTCTTTAAAATTTTTCAACCAAAGACACTTCTGATTTTGTCTTCCATATGTGTTCTATATGTTCCAGCAAGAACACAAAAACGTTTGTGCATAACGCAAATTGGCAGCTTCTAGTTTACACGTATAACTAGCAACATGACTGTATTTTTTCATATCTGGCCAAATCCATTCATGTTTCTCACCCTGCAGCTTGAGAAGATCTGAACGCTTTTCATCCACATCTGGCCGCTCGGCCTTCAGCACCTCGTTGAGGCACTGACTTTGCAGACTGCTCCTGGTTACCGTGAAATTCACGAAAGTCACACGCGAGCACAGGTCTGGTGGGAACTCCACCTATTAGATTGGAAAATCCATGTGTTAGAATTTTTTGATCAGCTACTCAGAAAGCTGAACAATAAGGCACGAAGATGATGAGCAAAGCACACTTACTGTTGGGTCTCGAGTGGAAAGGAAGATGACAAAGGAAGGCGACAAGTCAATATCCTGGTCTCCAAGGGTGATAAGGACTCGTCCACCAGTTCTGCGCACCTCTCGGTTGAGCACAGGGTTCAGGATAGGGTCGTAGCTCTCCACGTCCTGGGGTAGGGCAAAAGAAAAAGATGTGCTTTGATTCTCACTTCAGAACCCTTCGGGCAATAAATTGTACAAATATGACCAACTGAAGAATAAATTCAAGAAGAATATGGGGGCACCTAGCTTTTTAAAATGGTTTAAAACCAACAAGCTCAGCAATGTTCTCTCTGTTCATTTGACTTAAAATATTACATACCAAAACGATTATCAGACCATTTTTGCAAAAACCACAAATACTGAAGAAGCAAAAAAACTACATTGCATGTAATGTCCTACTAAATGGATTTTACAATATTTGTTGTGTTATCAGCACTCAAATATAATGGGTGTTGTCCCCAAAACTGGTTAAGAGTGTCAACATGCGCTTTTAACAAAACAACAAAACTGTCATATTTTAATAGTAATTTCATATTAGAGAACACAAAATGAAGCGGCATGCTGCAAATATGCAGTGAATTATTAAATTGTTTCTTCAGGTTAACGAAACCTTTACATGTTAGAATTGAAAAGGAACAATAAAATTAAAACTCATAACAGTGAAAAAAATCACAAGTTGACAGGCTTCTCTTTAGTTTTAGCTTTTGCCTGATCTGTTAACTTTGTGCTAAGCATTCATGAAGATCCAAGTTTTGCAAGCATGTGTGGTTCTTGTAAACTGACTGCATACCTGCACCAGCAGAGGGTTGCCAAATCTCAGCGCGCTTTCCAAGTTTTTCCTAAACGCATCGTCCAAGAAGCTAGTACGAGTGATCTTGCGATCCTTATATTCATTCATTATGAACTCCGTGGCCTGACCAGAGGGATCAATAATCAAGGGATACCTAGAAAATAAAGGTGAAAAAAAAATAAACATGTACTTGGTTTATGTTATTCAAATCAGAATTATTCCTGGCCTGCACAGACTAGATACACAGCATTTTGCACAATATTTGCTGCCACTGACCTGTTGAATCTCTTGAGCATGATTGCATTCTCAGTGCAGAGGTCATCAGCAGGCAGTGAGTTGGCCTGCCAGCGCAGCCTCTCATCAGCATTGGACAAGTATTCTGTCCGAGCAATGTCTGTGCGGAACTGGTGGAGACATCGAATGTCATAAGTTATGATGGGTAGTGCTCAACATGGTTATGACAGAAAAGAGCAAAACTGAATCTGGGACTGCTTACAAAATGGCAGTTTTGAATGAGTAAAAGATAAATGAACAGCAAATATTACTGAAGTCACACCTGAATGTTGGCCTGCTGGAGATGGTGTGACCAGGTAGTGAAAAGGTTCTGCCTCATTTGCTGGTCAAAGTAGCCAGCGTAGGCGATAAAGGCAGCAGACAGTAGGCAGTCACCAGCAATGGTAGACATCTGGTTCTTGAAGGTCTCACTGGTCTTCTCCCAGCGCTCCCGTTCAGCAGACAAGCTCTTCAGCAGGGCTGTGCTGCGGTTCACCTGTCATTAAAAAGGGTGTGGAAAGATGCTAAAGATAAGTAACAATAATTACAACAGTAAAGATATTCTGATCCAATTCAGCCCATATATTAATAGGTCTGTATTAAACAAATGAAGCCCATTTATATCAAATTCATATCTTTTAAGGCTGTCTTGCCCCATTGCACTTTATTTATGCCACAGATTTTGTCCACAACTTATGGCATTGAGGCATGTTATTAGAACCAACAAGCAGATTTAAATGTTCCTGAGGGGAACACTGTAAGAGTGGAGTGGCAACAATTTTTACTTCCTGCTCATAGCATTACCAAATTATTGAATGAAACATGCAAAACAAAGAAACAAGGAAACAGAAGTGCAGTAACTGAAGCACCATACCTTAGCCTCTACAGCAGCGAGGTCAGCCTTGATGGCCTGAGCCTCTGAAATCAACACGGCATACTCTTCCTTATAGCGGGCAATGCTGGCCTCTAGGTCACGGATCATCTGTTCTACTTCTTCAGCCTTGTGCTTATTATCCTTGGCATCATCCTCAAGCTTCTGCAGCTCATTCCTCAGAGGCTCCACACGTTTCAACATATCTGCGTAATTCAGCTGTGCAGCACACACATGCAAGTAGAGCGTTTCAATGTTGTTACATTTCTACAACTATCTACACAAAAACATCATATTTTGTCTATAAACATGTTTCCCCTACTTTTTTTTTTGAATGAATGAATCCGTTGTGTTCAGCATTAACTAATTGCTTATGTCTACAAACATTCAAAAAGGAGCTGTTTTCTTAGTTAATAAAAGCACAAGGCGGAAAGACCACATATATTTTGCATCTCGTCACCACCAATTCAGGAGTGCCACACCATATTCCAACAAAACCATCTTTAAAAAAGTATTTCAGATAGCAGAAACTTTTGTTTCTCTAAGGACCTAGAAGCTCTGTTACTAAAGTCCACTACAAGAAGACTAGAAGATACTGCTGCTCCGGTGTTTTAATACACTATCCTAGCCATAATGCAGTTCTACTGTGCATGTGCATATCATTAGTATAGAATAGTAACCTGGTGCTTCAATTTTGGTTTTTTTTGTGTATGTTAATTCGGGACAGACTCAGCTTAATATTACTACTTACCCACTTTAGGCTATCGAAATATCCTACAAATGCATTTCAATGCGGTCATCATTTTCCGAGTGACCTGGACTATCAAAATATCTGACCTGTAGTTTTGCTGTTGGTTTTTTTTATTTTTTATTTATTGGCTGGTATTTTATGAAATGGCTATTTAGGCTATCTACAGTTTTACATAGGGAGCTCCCTATGGAATATGCACTACAGTAAAACTTTGACAATATAGCACAATTCATCAGAACACTTGCGACTCTCCTATGCACCAACACCATTAGAACAATGATCACATCTGTGCCAGACTTAATATCTGAATTTAATGAATTATTACATTTGAAAATGGATGAAAGGGATGAAGTACTGACCTGTGCAATGGCCCATTTAACCATAGGCCCACAGGCCAGTGAGGCTCGGTTGACCTGCTCATAGTTGTAACTGGGGTTGGACATGTAGTTCTTCTTCATCTTCTCACGGATAGCATCACTGAGGCCCAGTAAACATGATGGTTATTACACTGAAGGTTACAGTATTTGGATGATATATTAATCATTTGGTGGGACATTTAAGGGTGAGAACAATGGGGAGGGGGATTAAAGGGACTTTCCCAGCTTTGTTTTATTTTATGTTTTGTTACTAATTATTATTTAGGAAACAATAATTGATATAAAAAAAGAAAATGATGGCATCAATTAAAAAAATAAATAATATGGATTAAATTAATGGAGCATGTATGAGCCAATTAGGGCTATTTGTTTACAGCTGCCTTGATGCATACATCCTATGCTTGTGCACTGTCCAAAATAAGACTAAATGTTCTGAAGGCAATATTTTAACTGAGTGTCGTAATTACTGAAAATAAAGTAGAAGTTGAATATGAAGACAATACCTCATGTCCTCAGAGACAAAGTTGACTATGCTGGAGATGAAATTGTCTCTGATAATAACTTGTCTGATCTTTTTCCAGTCATTAGTCTCCTCCCCAAGCAGGAGGCAGATAGACTCTAAAGCCAGTTTAACTGCAGCAGGCGGGTTGGCCATGGCACGCACTTCAACAAGATGCTGCTTCTTTATAGAGCTGACAGCTGGGGAGGGAATGGAGGAATGGGGGGAGGGAGGAATGGGGAAGGGGATGGAGGGAGAAGAGAATGGAGAAGGGAAAGGCAGGTTTTAGGATCATGCGGGACTAATGGGTGTGAGGGAGCGGGACCAAAACAGCCATAGCGTACGAGAGAGGAGGTTGCGCTCATTTCCTTCACAATAGGTGCTTTCATATCCAGCTGAAAAGATCTAATTGGCATCTCTTACAATAAATCTACTTTAGACTATTTAAAAGCCTTAAACTAAAAGATCAGTTTGGTAAAAAATAAACTAGTGTCAAAAAACAGCCTGAGTTTAAAGTAATGACATTGATTTAGTCATGCAGTTTGTATGATTTCAATTGGTGGCTATGAGCTTTTCTTCTTGTTAGCTGCATTAGCCTTACAGCTCTAGTGCAAAACTAAGGAAGCAAATATGCATTGGCTCATTGTTTCTACCTTGGGGAAAATGTAAAATTGCACTATTTTTTTCATCGATTGGTGATTTTTCACCAAACTATTCATTTCAAACAGGTCCTAGATTATGCTCTCAAGAATGAACTGGACAAATTCTCCATGAAACAGCAACCCTCTCGCAAACTCTACGGTCTGTTGCTCCACGCAGCATGCTTCGGTCACCTGATCTCTTCAGCAGAAAAGTTAACGATAGTAGGGATGAAGTTCTCGCGCATTATGATGGACCGAATCTGCTTCCAATCGGTGGTGCTCTCGCCCAGCAGCAGGCAGATGGACTCCAGAGCCAGTTTCACCGCCGCCGGTGGGTTGGCCATGGACCGCACCTCCACCAAGTGCTGCTTCTTAATGGACTTAACAGCTAAAGACCACCAGGAGAGGCACAGTAGAGCAACAGGTTGCAGAGGAGTAAGCAAGTGGTGAAAAAAAGAGGAAGAGCGCAAGAGTCAGCATAGAAAACAGAGGACCACTGGACACCACTCTTGAACACAGCAGAAAAAAAAGCAGAAGACTGGTGAAAAGCTAATGGCCAAATAGATGAAAAGTGCTACAACAGAAAGACATCGAGTATAGCAGCATACCTAGGAAGTCTTAAGAGAGAGCTGTAACTGCAAGGCACAGTAATATTTGATTTTTGTTTAAAAAACAGTCGGTCAGATTTGTCTAAAATGTAAATAAGAAGAAATTACATTTACAAAACACAGACAAGGTAAGAAAGAAAGAGAAGGGCCAGTCATACCATTCTGAGCCTCAATGACTGCGGGCTCCACCTGGTCCAGATCCTGCTTCACACTCAGTTGTTTTTCTTTGATGACTTCTTGTTGCTTGTAGACTGCTTCCTGAATCTCCTGACTCATCACCTGAAAACAAAAAGCCCACTTGCAGGTTATAATATTATATCAAACTCTACAAAAACCAACAACCTAAAAGTTAAGCAAGCCATCAAAAGTTTTGCCTTCTTCTTTTCAGCCTCCTGTTGATCTTTGACCATCTTCTTTAGCTTGTCGTTGGCAGCTGCATTCTTCACTTCCAGTTCCTGGCTCTTTATCCTCAGATCCCTGCGCAGCTCCTCAACCTAATAAAAAGCACATTTATTAAAGTCCTCAGCTCAAGTGCTCGGAGTACAAAGTAACACTGAAAAATAGCATCATAGACAATGTGTCATGGTCAGGTAGCTTTAGATAAGATGCAAAACAAATGTCCGAGTTTGGTGCAAACAGAAGGGAAGAAATGCAAGTCTGCAAGGAGTTACCTGATCGACGGTCTCTTTGATTTTGCGCAGCCCAACATTAAGGTGCATCTGCTGCTCCTCCAGCTCACTGCGTTTCTCATTAAACAAGTTGGCATAATGGTTGATGAAGTCCAGGTAGTGACGTGGGGTGATGGCCATGGTTCGGCCGCCACGCTTCGCCAGACGGTTGTTAGCCTAAAGAAGTGAAACAAAAAAGTAAAAAGAAACCCCAATATAACCAACCATAAATTTCAGCAAGCATTGCATTAAAGTCATGTTCAAGGAATGGCACAGCAAAAAATCTAATTTACACCATTTTCCTCTTACTCAAGATATGGTCAATTAGACAAGTGTAGTGTCTATGTTTTGCTACTTTTGTTTAGTGCTGGAGCTACAAGACTAATGTTGTTAAAGTCATTAGTGACTCAAATCCTTTCCACTAAAAAAAAAAAAAAAAAAAAAAAAAAAAAAAAAAAAAAAAAAAATCATATCAAAAACCAAAATCAACACACTCAAATCACCTCCAGGTCTTCATCAAGGAGCATGTTGATGTGGATTATCCACAGTATGACTTGGCCCCTGCATGTGCATTTACTTTATACAGGCAAACAGGTGCTATAGCTGTTCTGATTTTTTTAATTTTTTTATTTACACTTTTTGCTGTTTCTATGTACAAATAAATGTTAACCTTTTTCATCTGACAATATTTATGCTTGTAAATACATAAAAAGGTGAGTTACCCAGAGCTGCCCCTACTGTTCAGCTACACAGTCAAGTTTTGTTCATTTTCATAATTCACTGCAAGTCATACTGTGTCCTAAAAAATGACTTTAGTGAAAAGCAAGATGCAGTTGGAGTAAGTTTAAGTTGTTAGCTTCATAGTTCCACTGCAAAACTAAAGAGTGAAAATTCAGACAGTGAACATTTCTTAGCTGATTAACTACACAAGGTGCAAGAATAAAACTGCATCAATTTTTTTTCCAAACCACTCCTTTAAAACATTGACGAGAAAAGATTATTTAAATTCAAACCTGGTGTAGAGTCTGATGAACAAACACGCAACCATTGACAATAGCTTCGCGGTGGGTGGGAGGTTGGGGCAGTTTGTCGTAAACAATGGGCATGTAGTCTGGGACTTTGTAATTGGGCTTTTCCAGGTCCATCTTGCTGGTAAACTCTTTGCCCACTTGGTAGAGGGCCTCAGTGGACCAATCTCCAAACCAGTTCAGCACACATCTAATAAAATATTCAATGATTAGTACCACAGAATTAGCAAATATGCTTCATGGTGTGTTAGTGTTATAAATTATTTTTATGCTTCAGATTAGTCATGTCATTTTAACATCTTTACCAACCCCACATAAAACCCTTGCAGTGAAATATGACAAAGAACCTGTTGAACAGAGCAGGAGAGGTGGCAGCACGGTCTTTCAGACCCTCGGAAGAGGGGTTCATGGTAAAGACCACATGCAAGTTCCTGATTACTTGACTGGTGAACCACTTGTACAGTTCCTCATGAGTGTCCAGCATCAGACCTTCCTTCTGGGCCCCTTCCTTACACTGGGTCATCAGTGTGGCATATTCATCACCCTCAAACAGACCAGGCACCTACAGAAACAAAAACATTTAGGACTGATCATATAAAATGATTTGAGGATGCTTTTTAACATCTGACCAGGTGAAATTTTTTTCCTTTACTCTGAATCATTTACAGTTCTGTTGATACTGTTTATTAAAGGATCCTATCCCTCACAAATAAATTGGTAAGTAAATAAAAAAATCTTCAATTTCTAAACAAGAAATTAAAGAACTGAAAAATAAAATCTATTCTTGCCCCCACCTAGCTATTCTCCCAAGTCTCTTTTCTTTACCTCTCCATTGGCCAGCAGTGTGTTCATGCGCTCCAAGAAGCCAGAGTCGAGCACATTTGACTCGTCCATGATGAATGCGATCTTCTCATTTTTGCATCCAGACCTACGAAGGACTGTTCGCAGGTCCTCATCAAAGTCTTCCCCTGTGTATTTCCTATGGACCTGTGGAAGTATTGTCAGTCATCGTTAATTTCTAATGATTCTGGGGTACTAATTATTGTGCGCATCTTATTGCATTAGGTGTGGGCGAAACTGGTTTGGTCCACTAAATGTCTTCAACTGCAATACCAACTGAAATGTAAAACAGATTTTTTGAATAGTTCACATGCTTTCCTTATGCAAAACTAACAAGTGCGTGCATTTTATTGTATCTTTGCTGAGGCCAACCTTGATCTGATATACACTTAAGCCATTCATCCAGGCTACAAAACGTGACAGTGTGGTCTTTCCTGCACCACTGACACCGATCAGGAGAAGATGACCCTGTGGTTGACGGAAGATTCTGGAAAAACAAAAACAAAATATTATATATTGTATTTTGTATTATATATATATATATATATATATATATATATATATATATATATATATATATATATATATATATATATATATATATATATTTTTTTTTTTTTTTTTTTTTTTTTTTTTCCCTACGAATATTAAGGACTTAAACCTCTTGTGAGCCTAAATAATACCCATTAGGAAATTTATGGGATGGCAAGTGAAGTCCTCCTCACCTGTCAATTCTCAACACATGATCTAGGACCTCATTGAAGAGCACAAGAGGAACGTCCAGCTCCTCCTCATAGAAAACCTTCAGACGGGCCTTAACATAATCACGCAGCTCTTCCTGCTCCACTGGGATGTAGTCCTGCATTTAATGCAGAAAGATATCAATACAACTTTTTTCCTAACACCAATCAAAGAGATTATAATGTCTGGGGATTTACAGTGCCCTGTCTTGTTTTTGATTCCTTAGACATACCTTGGATAGCCAGTTGCTATAAAGGATGGGGCGGTTGAGGGCCTTCTCTCGGTCAATGTTGGGGAAGTGTTTTAGTGCCACATTGTCAATGTTCTCATCAGTCCACCGTCTCTCTTCATCCTCCACCAGCCTGTTTAAATAAATAAATGAATGAATGAATGAATGAATGAATGAAATGACAAAGGTAACAAACGTCAAGGATTTTCATATTTAGCACCAACCAACACATTCAAGAGTTTTACTGTCATATGCACAGTAGAAACAGGCAGTTACACTGTACAGTGAAATTCTTACTTTGCTGTTCCTCCATTCACCAAATATAATCTTAGAATTAAAATAGAATATATAAAAAATAGAATATAAGAATAACACTAAAGACAGTAGTAAAATAACAGTAATAAAAAGTACAGTTATATGTGCAAACTTGAAAAAAAATTGAAGTTACATATGTGTATGTGCAAACATGTAGAACAGCAGTTCATAAAGCGCATGTTGCAAGTAACAGATGTAAACAACAGTGTTATGACAGCAGCAGTACAGTGTATGTAAGTTGCAGTTATTAAGTATTGAGTTGGCCAAAAGTTAAACCAGTAGAGAGTGGGAGGGAGAAGAGGTAGTGAGTGAGGTGTACACAAGCGTAATGGCCTGCAAATAGAAACTGTTGGTCAGTCTTGTAGTCCTGGACTTCACACTCCTGTAGCGTGTAGAGTGTGAAAAGTCTGTGCTGGGGATGTGCACTGTCCCTGATTATGTTGTGGGCCCTCCTGATGACCCTGGTGTAATAAATGTCCTGTAGTGAGGGTAAGGTTGCTCCTGTGATGGACTGTGCAGTTTTGATCACCTTTCTGTCCTGCACAGTGCAGTTTCTATACCAGGCCTTGATGGAGCTGGTAAGAACACTCAATCGTACTCCTGTAGAAGCTACTGAGAATTTTGGCTGGCATGCCAAAATTTCCTCAGTCTTCTCAGAAAGTACAGTCGCTACTGCGACATTTTTGATGATTAGGTGTGTGTTGTGAGACCAGGTGAGATCCTCACTGATGTGGATGCTGAGGAATTTGAAGGTTTCACCCTCTCCACCTGTTTCATCAATGTACAGGGGTGTGTGCAGCTCCCGCTTTCTCTTTGGTTCAACCATTTGCTTGGTCTTGTCTGCATTCAAGTAAAGATTGTCATCATGACAGCAGGCCATCAGCTCAGCCACCTTCTTCCTGTACGCTGTCTCATTCCCACTAGTGATCAGTCCAATGACCGTAGTATCAGCAGCAATCTTGATGATGCTGGTGTTGTTCTGGGAGGCCACAAAGTCATACGTGAAGAGCGTGTACAGAAGGGGGCTCAGCACACAGTCCTGGGGAACCCCTGTGCTCACTGTTCTTGTGCTGGATGTGCGGCTGCAGACTGACTAGAAGTAGAAAGTTCAGCACCCAGTTGCAGAGGGTGGGTATCGGTCCGAGGGTGAGGAGCTTTTCTGAGAGTTTATATTGGATGACCACATTAAATGCTGAGCTGTAGTCAATAAAGAGCATTCTGACATACATGTCCTTGCCCTCCAGGTGTGTCAGGCCTGCATGAAGGGCAGTGTTGACTGCATCGTCTGTGAACCAGTTTCCTTCCACTAATTGCGAGTGGCATGCCAGCCTCTCAGCTGTTGTAATTTTAAAAGCAGAACACCAAACAGGTAACATCTTTTGACTCACCGGTCCTGGAACAGACGCAAAGCCTCATGGGCCCAGATGCGGATTAGTCCTTCAACAGGTAGGGTCTCCAGAGGCCGCAGCGCCTCAAAGATACCCCTCACCCAGCGAGTCATCTCTCTCGGGGAGTAGATATAGTGAGGCTGGGTGTCCTGGGTGAATCGCTCCTGTAGTAATACAGAAAAAGCTTGGTGAAAATTAGGAAAATTTTAAACCTTAAAAATGTATACTATTTGTCCAAAAGTTTCCAGGCACGTCCGCTAATTTGGGGATTCAGCTTTTTTTGCACATAAAAAGCCATGTAATTTCAACACCATGCATGATGCCAAGCACCATCTATAGGAATGTGAAGTCCTCTGTCATTAGAATGTAAAGCAGCAGAATCGCACTGAGGATTTAGGCACCAAACATCTTTTTATGAGTTGGAGCATATTCGAGACCCAGAACATCAGTGATGGAACCCACTAGTGTTTTTATAGATGAATGGAATCAGGTCTCCGCAACAGTGTTGCCAAATCTAGTGCAACACTTCCTAGAAAAATAGAGGAAGCTAGCTAGGGCAAAGTCAGCACCAACTCCCTATTTATACCCTTGACTTCAAACATACCAAGCAGGTGTCTGGATAATTTTGGCCAAGCTCAAGACACTTTCATGTGAATCCATCTTATGTCCAACCTGAGACATTGTGTAGAACTCCACCATGGCTGCAGTGAGAGGATCTGCATAAGTGCGCAGTGAAGGAATGAGTCGGAGCATGGCCCTATTGAAAGTGCCATAGATCTGTGTGAGGGAGGCAGGGCCTGGGTAATCCACATACACCACCGGGACATGGCGCAAGAATCTGCAATAAGTGCATACCAACATTAGAGTAACAGCAGAGTACCATGAACATCCAGCTGGCATTTTAGTGGTTTGAGTGGTCACCTTCCCATGCCTTGTTAATATGATGTTAACTTCAAGTATTTTAAACAGGTGACATTTGGGACCACTAAGCAGAGAAAGAGAAAATCAGTCTCTACAAGATTAGAGCTCAAATAAGAAGTGAACCTGTAAGAGAGGGGCTTTCTCCCAGGGTCTGTAGGAGGGTTACAGGCACCCACAAACTGGATTCTCTCCAGTTTCACCCAAGTCTGATCAGAAGTACGGTAGAATCCTCCATGCTCCACCATCTACATAGAAAATGGCAAAAGAAAAAGACGTCAAAGAAACTCTGTTGCCCTACAGCTGCACATGCTTGTGGTACGTCTAAACCAACAGTGAGATGCCATACCTGTCTAATGAAGGAGATGACTCTCTGTGTCCCATATTTGTCCATATCTGGCAGATTGATTTCATCACAGAAGAGCACTAACCACTTGCCCAGCTGCACAGGGGCCAACACCACACCATTAGGTGTGCGACGGTACTCACAGTAATGATCAAATGTCTTCAGCAGCAGCTCTGGTGTGGTGGCACTAGAGAAGTTCAAACCTACAACCTGTGGCAAGGCAAATGCATCAAAACAAGCTTGTCAGCTGATCAAATAAATCAAGAAAGTACAGTGGCATACATATTCCATTTTATCAGGATTAACAACTAATATTCGGCTCCATTCTGTATTCAGAAACACAGCATTCCTTGGAAATTCACACACCTGGAGCAGTCACAATCAAACTGTCAAATAATTGTAATAAACGATCAGTCTTTTCTTGTTTGTTTACAACGATTAAATACAATCATGAAGTGGCCAAAATGGCTGATTAGATTAGTGAGTAGATAACACTGGTTGTACTATTGAAACAACCCTGTACATGTATTCACAGAAATAATTACAGTAACAGTCATAATTACAGTAATTCTGCCAGCACACATGCCAAGAACATCAGAATCAGCTCTGTAGCAAACAAAACACGGCCCTGTGTGTTAGAGCACCAAGTCAGAACCTTTTGTTGTTTCATAATTCCCATGATGCATCAATGAATGCACTTATTGCTTTCTTTTTACATTTATTGGCCCCTACCCAGCACTACCAACTCACATTCTATTTGTTGCAGCATAATATAACAAACCTAACGAGTGGAAAAGGTTTACAGAGAGCTAAAATAATTGATCTACAATAATTGTGACAAGCCTATATACTCTTTGGTAATCTCTGCTTCACATGACTTCATAAACATGCATTTGTATTTACACATTTGTTAAGCGACTGCAGACATTGTTACACTTATACTGACCTCCATGTCTGGGAGGGCACGGAGGGCGCTGAAGAGGGTCATAGTTTTACCAGAGCCTGGAGGGCCACACAGAACCAGAGGCTTGTGCTCAGCCAGCCAAGTGTAAAGCAGAGCTTCGTGCCGCACCGTGTCCAGAGTGGGCACTACCACATCAGGAGCAGCCACTTTGTGAGTCTCCACCTCAATCTGGGGCACCTTACCCTGCCAGGACTGCCACTCACCTGTGATGCACACCTTCAGGAAAAAAATATTAATAGAATGGTAAAATTTCTTATTTTACATAAAGGACACATACTAATTAGTTTGCTCACTGCATTAATGTAAAGAATGTCTTCACCTCATAATCGATAATTGGAACATTAGGTGCTGATGGAAGAGGCACAGTGGTGATGCGGCGAATATACTCTCCAAGCTCTGCCCTCATCTTCAGCTTGCCATCACCAGAGAAGGACCATAGCACAGCGTAAATCAGATATTTCTGTATGAAGTTAAAAGAGGGGAACATTTCAGTACTGGTTTCTGCACTCCGGAAACAGTATGATGGCACAGCTGGGACCCTAGTTACACACAAGTCATAGCAATTGAGCTCACTTCTGCAAAGTACTTTAAACCAGTGGTTCTGAAACTCCCAGTGGTCCACCTTTTTGCTGTATTCCTGTGTTAGGAGATGGAATCAAGCAGAAATGTGGATGGCCCAGAGGGCCCCAAGAACTGGTTTCAGAACCACTGACTAAAATGGATGAAACTTTTCCTAGAAAAAAACATGCTTTTTTATTTTGTTGCAGAGACACAAGCTGAAAAGAAGCATGATGTTCACTATAAATCACGAAACAGCCGAACATCATGTTAGCCTGATTTGTATACTCCCACCTGTATATACTTCTCCAGCTGGTCGATGGGCATGGGGAAGTCTGGGTGGTTGTTGTTGTAGAGAGCGATATTGCGACAGGCCTGGTGCAGCATGGAAAAGAGGGAGCCTAGACAACGCATACGTGTGAAGTCCATGATGTGCTCCATCTTGGATGCATGCTCGAGGGCCTTGATAACCAGGCCAGTGGAGGTAAAGTAGGGCTGCAGAATGGCTGATGCATCCCTCTGGATCTAGATTGCCAAAAGACAAGTAATATGATCCAAGATAATTAATTTTCATGTACACTTAACACTGCGTGGGACAGCTTGAGAGCTAGAAAGTAGTAGCCACAGCAAATACTCTACAAGTACAGCTCTAATAATAATAATAATAATAATAATAATAATAATAATAATAATACTCTAGCAAACACAGCAATTAGTTAGAAAGCACATATCATTAACCTAAACCAGGCCTGAGGTCAGTGATTCAGCACTCTCTGTTGTAGTCCCATCAAAGTTAACATGTTAATAACCAAAATTAACACTAGTCACTTTATACAAGGCTAATAATATATTAAGATCAGTAATGTCATTAACATAGCAGTGCAGGATGCATTCAAGATTATATCCTGCCTTCCACCTAATGACTGCTGGGACAGGCTCCAGCTCCCCCCAATGACCCAGAAGGATGTGTGTGTGATTGGGGGAGGGGGAGGGGGGGGGTAGTGAAGGTAACATTCATCTATAAGCCATCTTGTGATGAAGCTTTTGTCGTCCAAACATGATTCCTTATTTGAATCATTTAACAGTCTAAATCTGCTGCCAAAGAGCCCAGTCCAGTTGAAGAAAGTGTTCATATACCTGCAGCATGGGGGAAGCAGCCTCCTCTCCTTCATCTTCAGTGCCCTTGCGCATGCGCTGTGCCTCATCCTCACCCTCATCCAATGGGATGCTGCGCAGGCGGAACAGGAAGTTGTTGAAGATCATGTCAGTACTGAGGACATCCTCGCTGAACCACACCATACCACAGCGGGACACAGTGGCCAGCGTAGCATACTTCAGGTCCTGCACCTCAAACATAACACGCACCTGGGCAAACAACAAACAAGACTTCAGCTGAAACATCACTACTGAAACAAAGAAGGCTCAGGCTAAAAGATTAAAGTTTTACATTTACAGTCTTTTTCAAAATCAGTAGCTATGACACATGGGGGTGGAAGATATGGTTTGACCCAAAAAATGATAATGGTGGTCAACATGGTTTACATAAATGGTGTCCTAGGAAATAGCTACACTTCTAGGGGTCCATGTGGTTAGTACTTCAGTAAAACTATTAGGAGAGCGATTTATTATTTTTTTATAGGAAAGAAAAAAAGAAAAGAAAAAAAAATATATATATATAAATAACATACAAACACACACACATACATACATATATACACACACACACACACACACACACACACATATATATAGTAGAGTAGTGGAGGAGAAATCTACAAACGTTGGGCGGCAGGCTGAGACGTTCTCCATTGGGAAGGGTCAGCAGCTTGTTGTCATCCAACACAGAGTTCAGGTTCTCTACCCACTCTGGATCTACATCACCATCGAAGATGATCCACTGCCTCTTCTGCAGTTCTCCACGGACATTATCAATGATTCTGAAATAAAAATGTGTATTTAACATCAGCATACCTACTAATCAGTGTGCAAACCAAATTAAAAACAGGTTAATCAGCATGTTTTAAAAGGCGTTTGTCACTGTGAGGGTTATCATATCACTGTTGGTCTTGCAAGAACTCACTTCCTGAGCACATGAGTGAAGAGCCCATCAGTCCACTCGCGGGTGTTGGGGTCTAGAGTTCCGTACAGGTGGTCCTTGCTGATGGCTTTGGGGTCAATGATATGCGCCACTCCCTCGACCCCCTCCAATCTTTCCAGGGCTTTGAGCAGCACGCGCCAGGCCATGGTCTTTCCGCTGCCAGATGGGCCCACCATCATCAGGCCATGGTTGATCTGCGTGATCTGATACAGTTGAAGGACCTAGGAAAAGAAGATGGATGTGAATTCTGAAAAAGATCAGCTTATAGTTTGAGGGAGTAATTTTGAACACAATTTTACTAGAACTTTTGGCACAGTAATAGACTACAGTAAAATATAACAAAAGCAATGAAACCAATTATTTGCTAAAAACATTATGTAAACAACTTCAACCTAAACATATATATAAAAATGTGTGTGTCAAAAATAAATAATTCTGATTGTTCCGGGTATTACCTTCTCCACCCACATGCTGCCGACATCATCGCCATCTCCGTAGGTAAGGTACATCTCCGCACAGACCTTCTTGAGCTCCTCCCTCAGAGCAGTCATTTCCCCACGCATGTACTGCACGCCAGGGAAGACATCCGACAGCAGGCTGAAGAGCAGTGGGATGTCCTCTGCCACCAGCTTGGGCACCATGGTCTCACACACACTCTGGATGAGAATCTGGCCAAAAATGAGGAAAAGACTAGAGTAAAGGCACTGACAATTAGCATGCCTTCAAACAAGAAGCAAGTAAGGATAAAGCCACAAGCTTTCTATGCAACAGAGGTAACTTATTGCAATATGGCTACACAGGTCATTTGTGGTCAACTGATTTTTTTTCTAATTTTTTTGTTCTAAACCAAGGGAATCAGAATGGTTTGATGTAAGAGACTTGAGTCAAAATGGTTCACAGCAGTGACAGGAACCAGATGTCTGAAGTGTTTAATGATTAAAATAGTGGTGCAGTCCTGTCCTGGAGGACTGGAGATACGCACCCTTGCTCTAGAAGCTCCCTCACAGAGTTATTACATGAAATGATTCCAAATTTACTGCCTGTTGCCCGAGACACCATTTTAGTTTCTGGCCCAAAACCCACTTTGAAAACACATTTACAGTGGAGAGGTATATACACAAGGTGTTATGGCAAAATGGTCCAAACCATTTATTTGCCCCCTAATTATCACTACTACTATTAAGATTACATACAAAAAGACAGATGGCCTGGTAGGTTCACTACTAGTAAATACATACCAAATATGCATTGTGAACTTTTCTGACCCAAAAAAAAAAAAAAAAAAATATATATTCACACACACACACACACACACACACACACACACACACACACACACACACACTGCACCACATTAAATGACTTTACAGCCACTGAATTATGTAATATTTTGAGTTTGTTTATTTATTTATATTCCCCTTTAAAGCTCATTTGTGTCTTCTAGGTCCTAAGTTTTTAAGTAGACTGGTTTAAATTTCCCTGTTACCTCCTGCTCAGGAAGGTTCTCTGCGATCTCATTCTCATCCACATCCTCGCCACGCTCGCACTTTTCTCGTTTGATCTTCTGGATCCGCTCTCGCTTTACATTTCCAGCACTGATGAGCACACTTTTCAGTGCCCGCAGACCAAAGTCGTAGTGAGACTGAGAGGAGAGCTGCTCGTCACACAGCCTGACCCAAAAAAAAAAAAAGAGAAAAAAAGAAGAAAAATTTTTTTAGTTGCACTCAAGCTCATCAACATGTATTCTAATCGTAAGCCTGACCTCTAAAAGTAAATACCTTTAGCTCTGAAACCTCTACAAAATCATTTTCTCTAGCCAGCAGGCTAAGAAGACTGGTTAGAAAATGATTGCCAAGCAAATAAATGTTAATTGCAGCCTAGATAATTAGGCTTTTCTAATCACATAAAGCAGTTCAAAGCTTAATTTAGAATTAAATCTTGCAATGTTGCAAAAGGGCACCACATACTTGAAAAAGGGGACGATCTTCTTGGCAAGGGTCTCGGCGGTGCGGAAGCCCTGCGAGTACAGCATAACCTGCGCAATGAGCTGGCGGTCAGGTTTGGTCATGGCCAGGCTGCGGAACAGCTTCTTCAGGTTATCAGGCAGGTTGGAACGGCCAGCATAGCCAGGATTCATGGTGATGAAGATGGCCATTTCAGGGCTCACCTTCACCTGTTTGTTCAGCAGTTCGGTGGTTACCGGGGTGCCTGTAATTCAATAAATAAACGAGGGAAAAAATTGCTATGATGAGGTACTAAAAGGAAAAAGCATACAATATTGTTTCCACTGAAAGGATTTGAACTTGGCAGAGTCAGTTCTTGCAAGAAAGTTTAAACTCCATTATTTTGGAGTTTTATACAACGAAATAAATTTTTAATGTTTCTGTTACATACTGCGGTCTCGGTTGGGGTTGCTATGCTCCCTCAGGGCCACCTGAATGTACTGAACCTGCTGGGAAACAGCTGACAACATCCTCTCTTCAAGTCGGTTAAACTCGTCAAAGCAGCCCCAGGCACCCACCTGACACAGGCCAACAAAGATGCGGCCCATTGCCTGACAAGAAAAGCAACACAGGTTGATTGTTATTTGGTGTTAAATTAAAAACAAATATTGTTTGCACCACTAAAATACTACAGGTGGAAGAGGACCTTAATACATGCATCTTCAAATTTCTATGCTAGTCACTGAACTCCTTTAAGAAAACTTAACTTTCAGTAACTCCAAGTCTCAGACAAATTCTGTGCCGATGTGGATTTAGTACAATTTCGAGAGCTAATTTGATTGGCTATCTAATGCTGAAGATTGCAGAGAATGATTTCAGCAAGAACAGAGAAAATACCTGGAAGTCAAAGGTCTCGTCGCAGTTGAAGACCAGGACGAAACGCCCAAGCTGGTGGCCAAGAGCTTTGACGGATTCAGTCTTTCCAGTTCCAGCAGGGCCTAGTAAAAAGCATATAAAAAATGTCTAAAGTACATCCAGAAATTATACATTCAATATAAACTGTAGCAATTTATTTACTGGAAGACCATATCGTAACAGCTCCAACAACACTGAAGGATCAACCTGTACCTAATTATTTCCAAACACGGACCCATCCCGCTTGAGTTAACCCATAGAGAAAGGGAATTTAGACTCACCAAATGGAGATCCTCCCAAACGGGCCTCCAGAGCCTGGGTCATGGTGAGGTAGCATCGGTCTGTGAGTGGGGTCTGTACCAGCTTCTCCTGCACACCCAGGTACTCAAAGCCATAGTTGAACTTTGCGTTGGCCATCTGAATGGACAGTTGCTGTAGTACATCAGTCTGCTTGGGGTCAAAGTAGAAGCGCATCTGGCTCAGCCATTCGAAAGACTTGGGGTTGTCAATTTTGTTCTTGATGAGGGTCCTGGTCACGTCCCTCTGGTGGACGAGCTCTGTGATCTAAACACAGAAAATAAAAACAAAGAATTTTTAGGAAAGAAAATGTCCAGTAGGCAGACTCCTGTCTGAAGCCACAAAGTAAAGGATTTTCCCCAGCAGGTAGCAATAATAATAATAATAATAATAATAATAATAATAAAACAAACAAAAATTGACAGCCACTGCATTGCATTCAATGCACATATTCAGACAGCAAAGTATTTATAAAACATCCAACACCCTCACCAGATGCTCCAGCTTTTTCCTGCGGATAGGAGGCTGTTCCATCAGCACAGTGTCAGCCAGCAGGTTCAGTGTGGCCTCAACATTAGCCAGCACAGCCTGCATTGGAGCCATGTTGTCCCCACCTGCGATGGTGGTCAGAGCGGACTCCACGTTCTCAGACCAGTCAATCTGAGCGGACAGAACCACCAACTGTGCCTGAGGGTGAGATGAGAGCAAATCCTTGTTCACTGCCCTGGACATACTTTCAAACTTTGGTTATGGTAACTCGATTCACCCCAGTACCTGATATCTGTCGATCCAGTTGATGTAGGTGCCAAGATCAATTCCAGTGCCCTTGTTAAAGGCTCCTACTTCGGTGACTGCCTCAGCAAGCAATTTGGCCAAAGTGACCCGCATCTCTTTCTCTACCAGGGTCAGCCACTCGTTGATCTTTGGGTGTTCCGTGATGGACACAGGAGTCTTAAAGAGGACCTAGAAAACACCATACTAGTCGTTATAAAACAGTGCAGGTTAATGTCTGAAAATGCCTTGGATTTCTCTTTGCCTGCACAAATAACTGACTCCAAATTCCAATAGGTCAGTTTCGTTGCTTTTGCCCATTTTTACCTCTTCTCCCTCACGAGATGAGATGCCCAGGACTTCTGTGTTATCTTCGTTCAGGAGGATGCTGGCCACTCCAGCAAACATTTTCTTGAAGTGCTTCTGCAGCTTAGCCACATTCTTGCTGTTGCCAATGATCTCAAGCAAGTCTTCATCACCAACAAAGTAGAACCTGAAGATTGCCAATCTTGTCAGACACTTTGAATCTAAGAGCCTCTAGCACTCTAGAATAAACAAAACTGAAGGTGATCTAACCTGGGGAAGGATGAGCGCTCCCTCTCTAAATATTCTCCCAAAGCCTTCTGGATCTTTCCCAGGAGGTCTGCCAGCCTCTCTAGTGACCTTTGAACTCCCTGGATGTTCAGAACATCCATGACAAGGGGAGACTTGGTCACCTTCTTCATAAGAGCCAGGAACTCTGTGCTGATGCTGTAAAATAGGCATGCACATATGTTCTCTGTTGAGATACCATGTATAATATCCATGCCAAATGCCAACCATGAAAATCTAGAGGTAATACATGCAAATAATTAAAAAAACTGAATACAATGATTTCTATTGAATATTTTGCATATTATTGCACAAAATTCCAGTTTAACAGGACTAAAGCGTAGAGTTGGTCAGTGTTCTACAATCAGTGGTGGACAGTAACAAAGTATATGTAATTCATTACTGTACTCAAGTAGTTTTTCCTGTATCTTTACTTTACTGAAGTATTTCCATTTTAGGCGACTTTTTCCTTTGACTTGTTTCATTTCGAAGTCAAATATCTAACTTCTTACTCCACTTCATTACGCAAAATCTGTCATTCCTTTTGGCTTGTGTGTATAAAAACGTAACATGTCAAAATGAAAGAAGCGTGAAGCAAACACACCAATCAGGACACAGTGTGCA
Organism: Pygocentrus nattereri; assembly: GCF_015220715.1. Taxonomy (NCBI): domain Eukaryota; kingdom Metazoa; phylum Chordata; class Actinopteri; order Characiformes; family Serrasalmidae; genus Pygocentrus; species Pygocentrus nattereri. Next base: position 15,544,362 of record NC_051220.1, read on the forward strand.
CTGTTTTGAGCTTGTTTTGACCTGTTGGACATGCCAAGCAAAACTTCAAGCAAGTTTTTAAATTTAACTTAAACTTACAACTAAATGGCAAATAAATCAAATTAAAATGTTGCTTGTTCGCAAATATGATGGAGCCACATCAGTGACCGACTCATTAGACATTCTATTAAAAAAAATTGGTTTACCAAGAGTGACACTGGAGTATTTTCACCTAAAATGTCTTGTTCCAAAAAATGGTAATAGGACATTAGAGTCATAATTAATCTTTTAGTACTTTTACTTTGGATACTTAAGTACATTTGAAAGCAAATGCTTTTGTACTTTTGCTCAAGTGGAGGTCTAAAGGGAGGACTTTGTCCACCACTGTCTACTAGTATGTCCAGAAAAGCACATTGACATCCTGTATCGTTATTGTGATAGTCACAGTACATTGTCCAGTCCTATTAAAAAAAAAAAAAAAAAAAAAAAAAAAAAAAAAAAAAAAAAAAAAAAAAAAAAAAAAACACACACCACACCACACACCTTTTTTAAACCCATGAAATGACATTGCTAGTAATGTTCACCTCTGGAAGCGCTGTGTCTCCACAGGAAGAAGATGTTTGATGTCTGCACTGCCGGTGAAAATGCCTTCCAAGTAGACCCAGCGCCTCTGCACGTCTATCCAGACATCAAACAAAGCCATGATGCGGTTCAACTTGTCCTCCCAGCTCAGGGCATCCTCTTCAAAGACCTTCCAAAATCACAGGGAATTAAGGCAACTTGTACTTTATTATTTTTACCTTCTACAGCAAGAGGAAAACTGCCCTAAAAATACACTCCAAATGATACATTTTCCAAAATCTCACCTTATAGTATGGAGATAGCTTCATGGCAGACACGCTGTTGATGTGCTCTTTGACTTTGTTGAAGAGATCATCCCATCCTCGGATGAGACGACACTTGTTCTGATAGTTGACCAAGTCAAGCTCATACGAGTTCCAGACTTCTCGAATCTGCAAGGTACAATATGCAAAGTACAAGGGAATGTACTGAATTACAAGAAACAGTTCATTTCCAAAGAAAAACTTCCGTTGAACCTGTTCAACATTTACAAAAAACAACAACAACAACAAAAAAAGTTAGGGACTCTAGACCTGTTTAAGGAACTCTTCAAGGGCCATCTCTCCTTGAGCCACCAGCAGCACATCCTTCACCACCATCTCATTCTTCTGCAGGTCTACATCCCAAATCTGTCCCAGTGTTAGCTCTGATAGTACCCAATTCACATGCAGGCGTTTCATCAGCTGCTTCCAGTGTCGGTCCTTCAGAGCCTCGGATTTCAGTTCAATCACCAGCATATTTACCTGTGTATTCAAAAAACAAAACGTGTACAACAGAGCTGTCCCCCGCCCCCCCCCCACACAAAGTCTTTACATATTTCTTGTCCATTCCAATTCTTTTAATGTAAGTAGAAGGTAGATGCTAACCTTCAAGTAGCCTTTGAGCAGCCTTTGTACATATTCATAGGAGGCATACTGCCGGAGACGTGCAGGGAAGTTCTTTAGTTGATTCAGGAGAGCATCCAAACTTTGACGCAACTACAATGATAAATTAAAAACATTGATCTGCATGAAGAGCCTCACATCACTGACTTAAAACGAGATAGCAAACATTACCCCATCTTACCTTGCGTGGCTGAACAGACACCCAAGGCTGTTCTTTCATCTGATCAATCTGCTCCCAGACCTTTGATAGCTCAGACCACACACCCTTAAGATCCTGCAACTCCTCTAATGCAACCTGCAGCACAAAGATAAAAGGGGGAAAAAACATTAGTATGCATGGGAACAGCAGAGGTTTCTCAATGTCTCTTGCACATCATAAAGCCTACATGAGCTAGCAAAGCAACAGGAGACTTAAAAGATCATACCTGAACTCTCTCCTCACTGCCACTCAGAAGACCAGTGTCTGTTAACTCTAAAGCTTCCTTAGCCTTGGCGCATTTCTCTCGGTCATCCTTCAGCCGCCCAAACTTTCCTTCATAGATGGTGAGGGACTGCAAGGCTTCTTCTGGACGAAGGTTTCCCTAAAAAAATAAAATAAAAATAAAAATAAAGGATAAATTCTGTAGAATTTTTAAAAGCTACTAAAAAGTTAGATGAAAGCTGAACATGCACTTGCATAATCTCCACAAAATTCAAACTGAACCTACAGCTACTGGTTTGGTTTTCTCCCAGTCTGTGAGTAGATCTGAGGTGCGGTTCTCTACAGCACGGTCCTCCTGAACAATCTTCATCTGTAGGTTTGCCACTTGCTGCTGGATAGCGGTGTCCTTGCGTTTCATGATATCACTAAAGGCCCCCCATTCCCCTTCTATGTTGTCAATGTATAGCCAGGAAGGAGGGAACTGGAAACGCTGTTTCTCCAGAAGACGCTGGCCATTACGGAAGAGCTAAAGAGCACAGCAACAAACTCAGTGCTTGTTGAGATATCAAATCAAAACAAAAGGGAAGTGTGGTTATACTTACATCAACTTGCTTCTCAAACTGTTTGATCTTACGTTTGAGCGCCTGAACATATGTTATGAATGTAACAGCATCAGAAGTGCTGGCTGTATCCACTGAATGCTGCTCCAGCTCTTGGCGAGACTAAATGAAGCATTAAAGTAAACATTAATACATAACTGCAAACATGCTCATCTATAAGAGTATGAATGTCTTCAGAACTGAGATGCTTTCACATACCTTGGAGATTTGGGAATGGAAGTCCTGCATGTTATTGCCCAGCATCTGTCCAAACTTGCTGAGCACCTCCTTATGCCAGGAATCATATTTTAGGTTCACTTTTGACTGGACCTGAAATTAAGAGTAAAAGTTTTTAAAAACTGTAGCAAATATAAACCTGTTTATTACACCACAATACTGCATAAACCACTGCATTAAAAAAAAGATTAAAGATCAGACGGCTGATTTGGATAGTTCACCTTTCCATAGTCTATGATTACTGGGCCAAACTCCTTCCTTGTTTCAGCATTGTCGAAAGTTCCTCTGGCTTTGCGGATCTGCACCAACAGAGCCTGCCACTTATTGAGATCCTCGCCCAAGCGGTTATAGATGTTCTCAGGCTGCATGTCCCACAAACACTGATACTGCAGCCAAACCTGTAGGAGGACATTTGAAATTTAGAACGTCTGCTTGCGTCAAGCTACACGTTACTCTAATCCTTAGTACTTCAGAAGGATGCACAATACCTTGACATACTGTTCCACCTCAGAGACATTTTCCTTGACAGCACTGTAAGCCTCTTCCAGAGCTGCAGGTCCATCGGGCATTCTAGTCAGAGCATTCCTGTAGTATTTCTCTTCTTCAGAAAGCTCATAGTGGACACCCACCTGTTCATTAGAAAACACTGGTCACTTCTGTAGAAAATCAAGACATATACCCAAAAAACCCAGTTATGTTTCTACAAACCTGGTATCTTTGACTCTGGATCCGTGGCAACGACAGAATGACCATTTTCCATGCAAACATTTCCTGGTAGAGCTTGTAACGGCAGTCTTCAATCGGAGGATTAAGGTAGATAACTTGGTTTGTAATTCTCAGTTCATGGACGACATTCTGCATAGGAAAACAGAGTGCAACTGTGTTGGAATGTTCTAGCTGTTGCTAGTGAAACGTTTCACACTTTGTACATTTGACCAAGGACTGCAGTCCTACCTTGATTTTTGGTTCTCCTCCAGGCTTATGGCTGACTTGTGGTGCTTCAGTGTCCATATCTACATCTGCCTTGTCTTCCATCTGTCCTCTAAGAACCTGCGTCCAAGCCCTAAGGCCAGCCTGGAGACGTACTCCAAGGATGCGCTCAATCTACACGGCAAAGAGAATCACCAAAACAACAAATGAGGGCGGGGGGGTGGGGGGGGGGATTGATGGTGACTTTTTTTTTTTTTAAACCTGTAAACACTCACCTCAATGTCCAATTTGTTGACCCAGATGGGCAGATTGGAATATGAATGCAGATTCAGGTCATCAACAGCCTTCTGGACACGGTTAAGGATCTCCGAGAACATTTTATGGTCATACATGCAAGTCTCAAGAGAGCGGACCTCCAAGTCTATCTTTTCTTCAATCAAAAGGAGGTCATCCACCTAAAGACAAAATAGTTACAAAACAACTGAGTATGTGCATACTCAAAAAGAGAAAGCAGATTGCATAAGAAGTGCGCTAACCTTCTCTTGAAAGTTGAAGACTGTTTCAGCCAGTCGCTGGACGTATGGGTCAAGTTTGTAGGATTCCCAGACCAGAGCAATGCCCTCTGTGATCAGGGCCTGAACTTCTTTTTTCAAACCAGCCACCAACGGTGCAATGGAGATCCTCTCCTCCACCTTTTCACAAGTACGCTCATAGGTGCGTACGCTCTCGATGAGTGAGATGGCAAAAGGATATAGCTGGTTGGCCTGATGAGCTTTGTTAACGATGGCCAAAGGAACACGGAAGCTAAGCCACTTTAGATTACGAACCTCCTTGGACAGGGTAATGATCTCTGGCAAAAAGTTAACTTTCAGTTTCAGCATGCTTCCTGTGCGGCCACGAGCTCGACTGCTTTCAATGGTGAAGATTCGGCCTGAGACGCCAAGGTTGCGCTGCTGCACTTTGCGGGCCCAGTCATCAAAGATCTCTTGGGTGTTGAGCTTGGCACGAAAACTGTCTCCATCCTGCTTCAGTTTCAGACCCTCCACGTGATTCTCCCAGCCTTTCCCCAGAACATCCTCCACACGTTTCATGTAGGCAGTCAGCTGTCGATCGATTTGCTTGGCCCAGATGATTGAGCCAGAGACCGGGGGCAAGTCGCGCACATGGCTCATCTTACAAGATTGGCTCTGAGGGTACTGCACTTTGAACTTGTCGTGCAAGGACTCTATGTCATCCTTCACGCGCTGAATAAGCTGGGTCTGGTACTCACGGATAGCTCCACGGATGTGGGGGCGGACAAAGAGAGCATTGAAGCGTGAGAAGATACGGAACATCTCATTGGCGTTCTTGGCCGTGCCTAGCTGGTCACGGAGGCGGGCGGTAATTCGGGTCTCTACGCGGTCAATACGCTCATCATATCGCTTCATCGCAGCTTCCCAGGCCTCCATTCCCTCCTTTGAGACATCCAATCCATCCACTTCCTTAACATTCTCATAAGCCAAGTTGACTTCTTCAATGGCATTAGCATCGGCAGCATCAAAAAGGACTTCTGCCACTTTCATGTCCGGAGGTTCTACTGCTTCACCCTGTGCATGCTGGGGAACAGCAGATACCTACAAAAACACCACCAAAGAAGTGGAAAAATGGACACAAGAAAATGTAAAAAAATAAATAAATAAATAAATAATTAAGATTTCCAACCAGTCAAACAATCACAGGCTATTGCAGGAATCGAACATCAAGTTTATCTCCTCAAAGTATTATTTCAAGTTTATTTATACAGAGATTTATTCAAATGCTGTCACAAAGCAGTTTAAATATAATTCGTCTTGAGAACACTAAAGAGCAAGCCAGTGAGAAGTAAAAATATTTACATGGTGACTATTTGGACATTATCACAACAAAAGCCTGAACAGTGCAGTACTGTGTTGCAGTACCTGAGGTCTCAACACACGGACAATTACAGCTCTCAGCTGTTCATGCTGTCTCCTAAAGCGTCTCATATGATCCAAACGGGCCTGCAGCTTTCTGTGTGCAGGGCTGAGGCGCCACACCATCTTGAGATTCTCCTCCCTCTTTCTCTTCACAATGTCTCTCAGGAGCACCTGTAGTTTCTCATATTCATCCTCCCAGGTCTGGAATACTTCAAAGCAAGCCACCATCACCTGATGCAAAAATAAGGGAAAGGAGTTACCAACATGCACCAAAAGGAGCAATACCTGCAAAAGATTGTTCCACTTATTATCAGTACCTTCTCAAATTCTTCATATGCCACATGCATGAGCTTGCGTGTACCCAGCACTTTAAGGAGCTGGGAGCTGAGGTCACGGGAAATGGCCTCAACCAAACGCAGGGCTCGCTGGATGGGATACTTGGTGTTGCGAATTTTGCGGAGGTGTGTAAAGATGGCCACCAGGGCTTGTCGGATTTTATCCAGCTCTGTGGCTGACAACAGATCGTTGAGTGGAAAGTCTTTCATCAGAGGGTTGTAGTCATTTACAGTCTCTACAGCCTGCTTCAGACCTGAAAAATAAGCCACAAACCATGGAATTATTCATGTTTAAAAACAAACAAATAAATACCTAACAACAATATAAATACTATAAAGAAGCCTCACCAGTGTCTGTGTCAAAGCTGACAGTGGCATGGAATCTTTTGCCATGCTTAAGAATGTCCAAGGTGAGCAAGACCTCTGGACTTTCTCTCTTCTCTTGAATGCGATTGAGGGCACGTTCAAGGTTCAGCCAGAAGCTGATTTCCTGCAGTGCTGTACCAGAAGCAGGATCTCTATCCAGTTTAGTCACCTTTAATGAAAAAATACATCAACATTATACCAACTTTGGTTAGTCATGCCCAAAATAAATAGCAGAACATCTCAGTTATCCTAATATTTTAATTTTAAAAATCTGCAAAAAGTTCTCAGGAGGAAAAATTCCACACCTTCTGGATTTCCCTGATCCAGCGATTAACACCCGACTGCAGTTGGTTAAGGAAGGTGGGGTCTTCTACTTTATCTCCAAAGTCTGTAACCTTAGGCTTCTCCCCACGTTCATAGCACTGCTTGGCAATGTTGGTGATGATGGGATGAATGAGGAGACTGATCTCTGGAATTTCTATGTTCTGCTGCAGATGTAGCAGCCCCATCTCAAGCTCTGCAATCTTTTTCTCTACGGAGGGAGCCATCTTATCTCCATCCCTGAAATAAGAAGAAATACAAGGTCTCAAAGTATTTAATGAATAGGATCATCAAAAATTGTACATAACTGCCAACCTTTTTTTTTTCTCTTAAGTTGTCAATTTTAACCTTACCTGTCAGCTTTACCGGACTCCCGGATGTAGGATTTGAAGAAGGGAGCCACAGCATTGCTGATAAAAGAATGCAGTGTCTCATAGGGAGAATCTTCACTCAGGGTTAGAACCCGGACTTGGGTTGAAATGGGCTTGTCAGCATCGATGACCCCAGTTCTCTTAATTAAAGCCAAGCTGAAAGTTTAAAATAAATAAATAAATAAACAAACAAACAAACAAATTAAATTAATTAATTTTAAAAATCTGAATTAAATCTCAAATGCTTCAGAATATCAAACAATAACTCAGCAAAACGTACTTAAAGACACTTAGGAATGCATCATATTACACTAACTTAGCATGACCATAAATTCATAACCAATCAGGGAAAGCTAGAGATTTTTACCTGTTGGATTTAATCCCATAGTGGATGTCAATACTGACTGAGTAAGAAATGCACTCTTTCTCCTCCTCGCCTTCATCTCCAACATCCTCTGGAAAAGACAAAACCATTAATTAATAGAAAAGAAAAAAAAACAAAAAAAAACAAACAGTATGACTGTTTGAATAAAATCAATTCAGACAACCACACCCATGGCACAAGCACACAGCTACATCTAAGCCTCAAAATGATGGAAATGTGAGTAGGCCTAAAGGAAGAACACAAATCATATAGAAATCAGACTTCCAGTGCTTCAGCAGTGGCAAAGAAGTTCAAAAGGCAATTAAACAAATATTTTGCATTCACACAATAAACTCCTGTACTAAAGCAGTGCTCTTATGACTGCAAATTGCAAAGTTTTATAGACTTTCATTTGTTAACGCTTAAATTGAAAATGCAAAATTATTCCATAAAACAGCAGGCGCAGTTAACACGTCTATATTCCTACTATGTCAGTACTTTACGCTAAGCCTACTTTTTGCCATGATCGTCACTTTCCATGTATGCTTGAGATTCACTAGACATGCAAGTTACAAATTCATATTTACTGAATATAGCAGGCTGTAGGAATATACCATTATTAGCCACGTTTAGCTCCAGGCATGTAAGACTAAGGCCACCTTTTCATATTAATTAAAGCCCAATAATAAATGCAAAGGCTGAAATCAAAGTCTAAGCCTCACAACTCACTGCAGAATAAACTATTTTGGAGCATATAAGACGTAACGTTCCATGTTCCAAGAACCAGTTTCAGTAGCCGAGGATCGGAACGCCAAAGCCCCCGCCTTTGGCCGCCACCTGATCCACAATGCACCGCACCCCCATAAGCACCCCTCCCATGGCTGCTGGGTCCGTGGGAGAGTGGTAAAGGCCCGGCCACCAGGCGCTTGCCGAGGAGCCCCTCCCCCACGCCTGGCTCCAGGGTGAGGCCCCGGAGACCGCAGATACAAGTGGCCGAAATGGGCTTTCTCCGCAGGGTCACCGGGCTCTCCCTTAGAGATAGGGTGAGAAGCTCGGCGATTCGGGAGAGGCTCGGAGTAGAGCCGCTGCTCCTCTACGTTGAGAGAAGCCAGTTGAGGTGGTTCGGCCATCCCTAGGGAGGTGTTCCAGACATGTCCGACAGGGAGGACACCCCAGGGAAGAAACAGGACACGGAGGGTTTATATCTCTCGACTGTCTTGGGAACGCCTTGGCATTCCTCCGGAAGAGCTGGAGGAGGTGGGGAAGGACAGGGAGGCCTGGGCCTCTTTGCTTAGGCTGCTGCCCCCGCGACCCGGATTCGGATAAGCGGTGGAGGATGGATGGATGGATGGATGGATGGAGCATATAAGAGCAAGCCTCAAATACCAGTCATTTTGATCAAGCACAGAAGGGTCAATTAACCTCCTAATTCACTGTCAACAACACCAATCAGATTCACCAGATCTATTTCGGTTTAATTTTTAACTACTCCACACAGCCCTGGAACCCAAGGTGGGCTTACAATAGCATAAAAGCAACTAAAAACCTCTAAAATGTGCTTTGATCTGCTGATCCACTGAAACGGATGCTAGCTGAGTAACTATACGAGTTGGTGGCTGTCAACGATGTTCCAAGCAGTATGGCACAGCACGTTAATAGCGATGACCTACTGCTGTAAGTGATTTGCCATGTCATGCCTCACTACTGCAATGCACATCGGTGTAAGCATGAAAATCTACACTGAAAATCAAATTACACTGGGAAAAAAACAATGGAGTATCAGAGAAATTAAGTATAATACTTGAATTGCTATAAGGGATTGCCTACACGTTTGTAACCTTGAGAGTTTCTCTTAAAAAAGATGGCAAAACAAAGAAGCAGCTGCTGCTCTGGTCTGGTCAGAGATGAACCGAAGCCTGAGGACACGCCTTAGAAATCTCAGGAGAAACATGATATCTACCACATGATCCACTGCCTGAAGCAGGGGTGTCAGTCCTGCATGGCTAAAACACGGCAGCTTATTGTTTTCCTCGTTTCAACAAACCCCACAACTGGGACCAAGTCGTCAAAAACGATACATTCAGCACAAATGTCTAGAGTGTAAGAGCTACTAGAATCAGCTAAACACTAATCGTGGTACCCAAACACCTGACTGCTTATCTAGCTGCAATACTCAGGAAGGAAAAGGAGCATGCGTTAGGTAGTTAGTAATATCGTTTTAAATATGTGATAACGCAGCTCAATAAACAGGGTGTTGACAGTAATGGCGTCTGGTCAGCTCCTATTTAAACATGTTCACAGTTTAGATCAGACGGAGTCAGTAATAAAGCCATTGGAGTATGCTATGACTCACTCAGCAACACATTTAAACGTATAAACTGTAACAGTCTAGCCGGGAATGACAGCCCAGTTAACAAGCAGCTACGCAGTTAGCCTAGCCGGCTGATGAAGTAACGCTAGATCAGATGCTGTCGTTGTCCGGCGGCCGATGGACTTGGACTTGACGCACACTGAACTAAACATTTAGAAACCTCTAAAGCACTTCAACTGACCTTTCAGACAGCTCCGCTCAACTAAAATGGCGTGAATCTGAGGATCGGCCAAGAATTTTTTCATCTGTTCAACCGCGCTCTTTTCCTCCAGGGCGGTTTCCAGAGAGGCCGGCACCTCGCCGCCATCTTCCAGCAGCAGAGGCACCAGTTTCCTAATGTGTTTCTGCAGCACCGAGGTGTCCGCCACTGTCTGCACGGCCGCAGACACCTCCATCGTGCCACCGCCGTCCTCGCCTCCTCCACCATCAGACATTTTTTTGTCGTTAAATAAGCCGCTATCGACCAAAGCTAAAGACAAAACCTGCGCTATCACGGACTCCGCCACATCACCGTAACATGACAGCTAAGGAGACCGCGGATATAAGCCGCACGGCCCGTCACAGTGACTTTATTTGTAAAAAGCATTGTGGTGTATGTAGTTCAACTGGAGTTCAAAAGAACATCCGTTGTGGATCAATGTACTACATTACCCATACACCACTCGGAACAAAGGCACTGGCCCCACCCTTGCTACTGCAGTTATCTGCAGTACCGAATCACGGTGCGAGATTGCAGCGCAAGCCAGAAAACTTTGTTTTCTTAATATCGTTTGCATCTAATAGTCAGATAGGCAATTTAGAAATATTTAAGTGTGTTATCATTATGTTCTTACTCTTGAAAAGAAATTATGTGGCTAAACATTTATTAATGAGGTGACTGGTGTGTCCCAGAGCATTTCACTAGAGGGCATCTGTTAACGCTCGCTGCTGAGACATCTATAGCTGTAGCGCACGTTTTGTGCTGACGACGTAAGAGCTTAGATCTGGTTAGGCAGTACATACCCCTGACTGATGGTGTGTCTGTTTATATATGCAACTGTCTGTCTCATTTTGCAAGGCTAATGTAACGCACGTATTGACCCAAACAAGCACAAATTAGGCCAGTGAGCCTCATTTGAATTTGTTTCCCCAGGCCACTGAAGTGTGCTCTAGACAGCGCCAGGCCAGAGCTGAGCGGATTCAAGTCACATGACCGAGATCGACGAATCAGAGCCCCCCGGACCAAGGACAGCTCGATCCAGCGTGTGCAGTATGAGACTTGACAGGAGCCTGAAAGTGTGTGTGAGGGGGGCTGAATAAGGGGCTTATCCCGGGGGGGTATCACAGGACTGCACAGACCAAGACAATGCCGAACAAGTCGAGAAAAGACAAGGTAGGACCACAGTTCATTAATTAAATAAAATGTAAGATAATCTTTCTTTTTATGCAAGTTGTGTCTATGTATCATTGTGTTTTTTGGTTAGTCTGTCTATCTACAGTAACTTATTGTTATGAAGACATATTTTTATACACTTTAGGAGTCATCAAAGTCTGGGAAATCCAGTAAAAGTGGGAGCAAACACCAAAACAGCCATGACTCTGAAAAAGAGGTAAACTACAAGATTCTTATTTTCACATCTAGTAATCTATTGCACTGTTGAGACAGATTTAAAAGGTAGAGTTATTTTACAAGTAGATTTGTAAGACAGTAGATTAGCACAAACTTTTACTTAATAGTAATATTTTTATTAGCGGTAATTTGCAAAGCATGCAGAATCATCATGATTGTTTACTGGTAGAAGTTGGCTGTTCAACTGTATCAGTGTTGTTCTCTGATCACCATTGTTAAATGGTAGTATCCAGCGTGCTGTGCTATCCTAAGCTATATAAGGCTTAAAAGAAGAGCTTTGGTGGATTCCAATGACCACAATCCTCTTTTGGCATTCAGATCCACTCTAAATACAGAAAAGAAAAAAGAAAATGTTACATCCCTTTGAGCCATGCAGTACTTCAAATGTAAGACAAATAATAGTTAAAGGAGAATTCAGATGATTTTTCTAAATTTCTGCAAAATTCAATTGTTGAAATGTAAATAAAGTAATTCAAAGTAGTTTGATGTAGAAAAACTTGCCAACTCAGATTTCTTTACAGTGGTGGAGATAGGAACCAGTGATTGGCATGTCTACAGTGCAAATGTAACCATTTTATTTAATATTCAAAACTATCAGTGAACCTGCATGTGTTTTCTGAGTTTTTGCCTGGAATATTTATATTAGTAAAGTAATGGTAAATCCCCAAAAAGTTTTCTTTAGGTACTATTTTGCCATATATCAGCCAACAAGTACGTCTCTATTAGTTTTTTTTTTAGTTTTTTTTTTTTTTATTGCAAATATGTTTTAGCCAATCAAAACTATCATAAAACAATGTCTTGGACATCAAAGCATGTATAACGTTCTGGGAGGTAGCTTTTAGAGGCATTCAATACTCTGGATGACCTTTGTGAACATTTCTTGATATATTTCTCTAGTATAGCACATTTCTCCTCAAACTACTCCATATGGCTTTGTTTGTATATGAATGGTTTGATCATGCACTTACTTTGAAAAAAATGGTGGAATTCTCCTTTAAGTAAGCTATTCGTGAGTCCCTTTTTGTTTAGTAGTTCATAATCTTTCCATGAAATGTTCATTTTTGTTTTTTATGTCATAAAAATAGAGTGTACTCTATTGTATGGAGAGGTTTCTAATGGTCTGTGTTCTTTTTAGTGTTGTTTTACTAAGACAAGGGCTATATTAAATCTCATGACGAAAACCCTGTCTAGTTTCAAAGGTATTCTAGCTTCATACAGGTTAAATTGGCTGAATTATTTGCATGCAAAAGACAAAGGAGAGCTCTATTACCTAATAATTCAATGGCACATTCAACAGATTCCGCAAACAAAAGCCTATCTGCTCAGATTGCTCTACTACAAAACACCTGATCTTCTTCACGCAGGAACATGACCCTTATCCGTGCCCCCTCAGCCCTGCAGGCTCTGAGGCAATTAGGGCGACAGGCGATCCACCGCTTCCTTGGACAGGAACTCAGAGGTTGTAAAGGGAACCTGCTCTCTGTGACTTTTGTTTCCACAGGGCTCCAATAAGAGAAGCAGCAGTGCGCCCCCCTCTGCCCAGCTGATGCGGGTGAAGCAGTCTTCCTCCCAGGGTGCGCTGAAGAAAGAGAGGAGGCTAAGCGCGTCTTGTTTTCCCATCAGCACCAACAGAGAGCTGCACAAGCTGGCACCCTTCAAAGGTACACACTTAGAACATTTTAAGCTGTTGCTGTGTCGCGAAAGGAGGAGGAAAAACTTCTACAGCTAATTTTTTATCACTTTGAAACTTGAAGACATTTAACGAAACTGAAAATGCAAAATACTATCAGAAAAAAAAACTAAAAATAACAGTGGACAGACATTTATAGGAATAGTAGTATTTACATTTTTTGCGGCACAGTAGCTTACCATTTTAATACAAACCTAATTCTAATATGTGAAATGGCAAAAAAAAAAAAAAACAACAAAGCAATGAATGTGTGTGTCCAGCAATAATGATGCCTTCACCAATGTGCAAGTTACCCACTCACACTTCCCCATACCCTGAGAGACCCAGGCTTTTAGCTAACAGTCTGGATGGTGCTTTCCTTCCCTGGCCTGGAGAACACACTGTCCATTATTTCTGTAAACAAAATGGAAGGTTGACTCATCAGAACATGAGAGCGCAATATACATTTCCACTGTGCATCAGTCCATTTCAGATGAGCTCAACAGTTTGTCAAAATATTCCTAAGCACATGTTGTGATCTTCATCACAGGAGAATGCTAGTTTTAATTGAATGCTATCTTAAGGATTGAAGGTCATGGGCATTCAGTTGTGGTTTTAGCCCTTGCACTTTAGGCACATTTTTCTGGATTATATGTATCTTTCGATGTGAATGTGTAGTGTAGGGGGTGTGAAATATGTAAAATCCTTTCAGTTGCTCACAAAATGATGTTCTTAAACTGTTTGATTTTTTTACTAAAGTATTTTAACAAAGTGGTGAGCCTCAGCCCATCCTGGCTCAAACAGAAATGGGCCTTTCCTGGGTGCTTCTTTTATAACCAAGCATGATTGCATTCCCTGTTGAAGATGCTTTTTGAATATTTTACAATGTTCACTGTATTATTTGTCAATGTAATTTAATAAACCATTGTTTTCTGTTTTTATTTACATTTTTCCTACTTGGAGTTGTAATTCTAGTAAACAAATATTATGATGCACCAAATTGCATTTCATTAAATTGCATTACATTAATTTTATTACATTACAGTAAAATTCTCAGTTGAAAGATCAAAAAATAGAAAATAACATTAATTTAAGCATATACACTATATTGCCAAAAGTATTCTCACCCATCCAAATCGTTGAATTCAGGTGTTCCAAACACTTCCTCGTACACAGGTGTATAAAACCAAGCACCTAGTCATACAGACTGCCTCTACAAACATTTGTTAAAGAATGGGTTGCTCTCAGGAGCTCAGTGAATTCCAGAGTGGTACCATGATAGGATGCCACCTGTGCAACAGCTCCAGTCGTGAAATTTCCTTGCTACTAAATATTCCACAGTCAACTGTCAGTTGTATCATAAAGTGGAAGCGATTGGGAACGACAGCAACTCAGCCACAAAGTGGTAGGACATGTAAAATGACAGCGGGGTTGACGGATGCTGTGGCATATAGTGCGCAGAGGTCGCCGACTTTCTGCAGAGTCACTCACCACAGACCTCTAAACTTCATGTGGCCTTCAGATTAGTTCAAGAACAGCATAGAGAGCTTCATGGAATGGGTTTCCATGGCCGAGCAGGTGCATCCAAGCCTTACATCACCAAGCGTAATGCAAAGCATAGAATGCAGTGGTGTAAAGCGCCGCCACTGGACTCTAGAGCAGTAGAGACTGGAGTGACAAATCATGCTTCTCCATCTGGCAATCTGTTAGACAAGTCTGGGTTTGATGGTTGCCAGGAGAACAGTACTTGATTACATTGTGCCAAGTGTAAAGTTTGGTGGAGGGGGGATTATAGTGTGGGGTTGTTTTTCAGGGGTTGGGCTTGGGTCCTTAGTTCCCATATTCCCATAAACACACTCCTAAACCTTGTGGAAAGCCTTCCCAGAACAGTTGAAGCTGTTGTAGCTGCAAAGGGTGGGCCAACATCATATTAAATCCTATGGATTAAGAATGGGATGTCACTCCGACAAGTGAATACTTTTGGCAGTATACTGTGTTGCTGATCTGTTAAAGAGTTATAGCCTGACCAGCCCACTTCCCTCAGCTGAGGCGAGCTTATTTCAAACTCATAGGAGCACTTATGTAGCTCCTAAGATCTGGAATTGCATTCAAGAGGGTATTAGGAATGCAAGTCTGATTGGTGTTTTCCAATCCAGATTAAAAACATATTTGTTAAGGCTAATTTGTAACTATCGTATTGTGCTGTTATTTCATGTAGACCATAGAATTGTATAATTTATAATTGTATATTTCCAACGTTTTACCTATCTTCTTGTGTAAAGCACTTTGAGATTTTGTTAAACATTTTGGCTAATACCTTGTATTATCAGTTGTGCTGCAGTGCTTCTCCTAAGGTAGAAATTAAGGAGAGGCTTTAGAAACACTTCCAGAGAGTGAAATCTAAAGAATTCTCAGTGTCATATGAACAAATGGAAAAGAAAGCTTTGACTCTCAGTTCAACACAGAAGTGTAGAACGTCAGTGTTCTCTTTTTCATTTATAATGTACAAAAGTAGCTCAGAGGTGAGAGACATTAGAAATGAGGAAGGCTTCTTTCATGTCCGTTCCATGGCCATGATCTTGTATTCAGGAGCCTGTGGTTGTGTAAGACATGCGGTGACTCATAAGTAACAGTTATCAAAAGTAGGCCAAATTAGACCAGCACAGGCTTAGTCAGTTGGAATGAAGTTTTTTCAAAGATTGTTTGTTTATTTAGTGCTTTGGTGGTGTCACACGTAATGTGTTAGTAAACTATAGAGAAGAATAAAATCGTTATGGTTGTTTGGCAGACACTGCACGGTGAGCTTTATATGCCCAACAAACTGGTGGACTTTCATGTCTTTGAAGTGGCAGTTTGCCAAACAGGCTTTGGATTAAGAATTGATAGCCCACATGGAACCTCGTCCTTTTTAACTTTCAGGAGATAGCATGGTGCATAATTTATGGCGCAGCGGATGCCAGCAAATGTTTGCGCTCAGTCTCGATGACATAGTATACTCAGTCTCGTCTGGAAAACACAGTGTGCCCCACGTGTGCAAAGGAGTAGCATTTCAAAATAACTTCTTTTTTCAGTACTCTGCAAACCACAGGCTCCCCATGACTCTTTTTTTTTTTTTTTTTTTTGTTATGACTGAGCCAGAGCTGTTTGGTCTAAACCAGATCTTATGGTTCTTACAGTCACTCCCACCTTTTAGTAGAATCTCTTAATTACTGTTGGCTCGACAGAAGTTACATGAATGAAGTGAACTGGTACTTTGCAGTTTGTCAGTGCATATGCTGTCATGCCACACATATTATCTTACAGGGTTTACAAGGCACACCTCAATAATTCATGCTGCCTTTTGTGTACTCTAGGTATCTTTAGACAATATGTGCAGTGTTTTCCAGTAATATGCTCAGTATATACTCCATTCAAGTTGGAATGTGATGTACATGCACCACTTGGGGGACCCCCAAAGTTGCACAGGCCACACTTTCTGAACAAACAGGCAGATATTGCACTTGCTGGCAGAAATAAATGCCAGCACATGGATTCAGTACAGCAAGAGTGCACATTGCAGACTGATCCTCAGCCACAGCAGTGCCTTTGTACAATATACCCAGTCAGAGACAAGGTTAACACACCCCTCTCTCTGTTCATGCTTATCAGGACTCAAAAGCATTCCCCTAGCAAGAGTAAGACTGTATGCTGTAAAAAATCAGTCAGGTAAGGTTATAATGATAAGGCAACTTACTTCACAGATTTAACTCAACTTAGTCAAAAATTCCCTTTAAATCTCATCTTTTAAGAACTGCATCTTGGTTGAGAGAACAATACAGTTTAAGTTGAGTGTACACAAATGAACTCTAGCCTGGGAGCTGCTAATGTAGCTAACGAGTAATGGAAACTTAGCAAATAGCATGGTGCAACCTGCATGCCTAAATCATCACAAACTTGCTTTAAACTGAGTCAGCTTGTATTGTAATCGAATAAGCTTGCTTATGTGCTTTCATGTGTGATGGGTTTATCCTTGGCATCCTTATTAAAGGTATCAAGATTTCACCCATAATCTTTGCAGTGGTTTAGCTTTCTGAAAAACTCTGACCACCAAAAACCACCATAAAGTACACCTGAAAAAAAAGAATAATTCTGCTTACCTTTTTTATTTTCTGAATTTAGTTTAGCTAAAAGTTCTCCTAACTTACATTTTGAGTAATGCATCTACAGTGAAAGGAAACAAGTATTCCGATATTCTTTTTATGTAATAAGCTACCAGCGCATATATGTCATGGGCTGGAGGTTAGGGAACCAGCCCTGTGACCGGAAAGTTTCTGGTCTGATCCCCATGACTAAAGTACTGCTGAGCAAGGCACCTAACCCCCATTTGCTACCCGGGCCCCATCGATAGGGCTGCCCACCACTCCGGGCAAGTATGCTCATTGCCCCCTATTGTGTGTGTTCATTAGTGTGCATGTATGTGGGTGTTTCATTGCACGGATGGGTTAAATGCGGAGGTTTAATTCCACAGTGTGCAAACACAGTTGGCTGATAGTTCTATATTAAATTACTAAATTAAATGTATTAAATAATTACTACTTCCAATGGCTTTTGACTATGTACTTATGCAAAAGCAAAGCATTTTTTGTAAAGTCATTTTTTTAAGTCATTGTCACACTAATAGCTTTGAGATATCTGCTACCTTTCATGGCATTGTGGTTAAATCTTAGCCTTTTTGTCTTGGCACACCATTTTGATTTGACAAAAAGTTACCAGACTGGCAAGGCTATGCAAGCTTCTTTTTTAGTAACCAGTCTTATTTTGTCTGTATGTTTGAGGTCATTGTCTTGTTGAAGTTTCTGTCTTCTCCCCAGAATGTATCTGTTGTTGTTGTCCCAGTGCTGTTTGCTGAGAAGTAGATCCACATCATGATGCTTCCAACTCTGTACTTCACTCTGGGTTTGGTGCATTTGGCATCATTTGCACATCTCTTCTTCTCTAAATATGACAAGCTGAATTTGTCTATGACAAGCCAAATATGTCTAGAGTGCATTTTTTGCAAATCGGTACTGATCTGTCTAAATGATTGTATGCAAACTCTACACATGCATCTTTGTCCTTCTTTTCAGTAGAAGATATTTGCATGGAGTGGAGGCTTTCAGGCCATCCTACAACTCTTTTCAAGTGACTACTGGTTTCTCTTTTATCTTTTTCTTATCTTATTTCCTGGCTGTAGATGGGGCTTAGGAGCCAGCTGCTCTATGGTACAACACAGTCATTTTAGCTCGGTTGTTTTACTGTAGCGAGTCACACAGAAGGAAGCTGATGTTCCAGAGCATGTCAGCATTTATTATTGGTTCCATGTGTTCAAGCTAAACATAATGTAAGTAAAATACGTAGAAGGCCAACAAAGAACTGTGCAGTCAAGTTAGCATTTAAATGCGTTGCAAAGAGAATTAACAGGCAGCGTCTTAATCTTTCTCTCTCAATCACACACACAAAAATAAAAAAGTTGACTCTGTTTGTGTGCATGCCCAAATACATCTTAAACATGCACCCCAATTTCCCAACATATTTACAAGTTGGTTAACGGTAAGTTGTCTCTAGTTCACTCTCATTTCTTGTCTCAAAACAGTAATTATTGCCTTTTACACATAAGCATTGCGTTACTTGTCGACAAAATCTTCGCCCTGTAACCCAGGCCCGCTTTCCTAATACATATTATCAAACCTATTCTACTGACAGGGATGTTTAAAGTATTTGCTAGGGCTCTGTAGCTTTATCCATATAAGTGTTGTGTAATAATGTTGTCCCTGACAGCTTTAGGAAGTTTCTTCACCTTTACCATGATTGCTACTTGTTGCATGATATTAAATAACAATCATTTGATGTTAAGCCTACAAAATACAGTTTAAGTTGTGAATCCTTAGGAAAAAAAAGATAAATATATTCTGCAGTCAGAAGTCTGAGAGGAGATAGCTGTAACACCCACAGGCTGGAGTCTCTGTGATAGAGGGTGTTGTCACCTGTGGGTGCGAACAACTAAATTAGAACAACTAAACTGAATGTAAGTAATTTCAGTTTATAAGGAGGCAACCACTTCCGCTCTTGAGTGAGCTTAACTATGTTTTTAAAAACTGATAACTGTTTTCCCAATATGGAGAATATTAGACTAAACTAAGTTTAGAAAATTTTTGAAAAGCTATGCAAAAGTTGACTTAAAATTTCAAGTTGGCCTGGTATTACCTGACAGTCCAAGAAGTTTGTTCCAAACTAGGCTTATGTTGTCTTTTAATACGACCTCTGTTGGCTGTGGAAACCTCTTGTTCATGTTTAAATACGAAAATAATGTACTAAGTGCTGGAGAATTCCTATACAAACATCCAAAACCATCCTGAAGCATATTTTGTCAAGGTGGTGAAGGAGCCAGTTTCGAGCCCCGTGCTATAGCTCTTATGCACCCTGCTATAAATGTTTGGCTAAATTTGGTCAGTCACCATTGTCTTTTGTAAATGTTAGCACATTTCTCCCATCCTAAATGACAGCAATCTAACACTGCTAGAATCTATTGTTAAATATATGTTAGCTATTTGATCACTTATCACAAACATTTATTTAATTAATACATTTTTTTTATTTAAAATGGGTGCACTGCAGAACGAATGTGGATCCACTTAAACAAGAATGCAGATCTATTTAATCAGAGACAACAAAACAAGTTCAGCAGTTTTTGTGTATCATTTCATATCAGCAATCAGCTGCCCTGCGCTCTAAATATTGGTATCAGCTATTGAAAATTGAAAAACCCATATTATTTGACCACTAGTGTTAGGTTTATAGTTTGCTGTTAAGGTCAGAGTCTACATACAGTGGTTATCAAATTCACTCTATTTAGAATGCAGAACTAACCACTCTGCCCTACCACTACTGAGGTTTTATTAGTTCCTCTTTTGCACACTCTTGCTTCATTCAGCAGAAACCTAAATGATAAGCACTTTGACCTATTAGTAGCTCTGTGTGGTGACAGGAAGATTTGTGACTAGATTCATTGTTTATGTCGCTCTGAATTTTTATGTGTTTACTGTGTTTCACATACAGTACAGCAGTTCTAAACATGTATTCTCTTTTTTAAAAGTCCTATAGGTTTTTTATTTATTAAGATTTATCATGTGGTACTAGCACATCAGTCCTCGGTTTTATTGAGGGAACAGCAAAACGTCCTTTTGCACCACCCATTTTAAATTCCAAAATGGACTTTGCGTGTAAATATTTGAGCGAATGTAGTGAAGTTATATGTTTTCCTATGATTTCATTAACCTCTCCTAAAACACACTGTCAGATGAGAATGAAAGCTCAGTCCTTGAGATTTGATTTGGTGCATCATGCTGTAATGCAAAAGAGTAGAGTTGTAATTTAAGTTAGACAGTAGTGGTTAAATTAAAAGTATCTCCATTGTCTTGGCAAACAGTTATAACCAACAGCAGCGTTTTTGTGTTATGTACAAGCTGATAAAATATCTGCAGTTAGCAAAGTAAAGCTATCATCTTGCTATTGTTAATCTAATGAATTAGCTCACTAATATTAGTTGACAAGCAAGCATTCAATAGTTTAGGACATTAAAAAAAAAAAAAAAAGAAAAGATTTTCAGTAATTGATTGTCTAGCTCAACTTAGCACAACAAGCATTGACTTGGTGCTTCTTTTGACCACTTCCATACAAATTAAGGTGCCCATGATCTGGTACCTATTTTCAGTCTTAGGAGTTGAATCTACATTGGCAAGAAATAGCATGTTAAAACTTTGGAATTACCTGCTTCTATGTTTAAAATTACTCTGGTCTTCATCTGAGCTAATAACAAAAGTAATTTACTGTTCTTGTCCATGTTGAATACATCATTAAAAAAAATCACTGTGTAGGTTGAAAAAAGTATGTGAACCCCTAGGCTAATGACTTAATTAGTAAGAACTAATTAGAGTCTGGAGTTAGCAAACCTGTAGTCCAAGCAACAAATTGAGATTGGAGGTGTTGGTTAAAGCTACTTTGACTTATAAAAAAACATTTTGAGTTTGCTATCCACAAGAAGCATCTGCTGACATCATGCCTCACAAAAAGAGATCTCAGAAGACCTATGATCCATAATTGTTGATTTGCATAAAGCTGGAAAGGGTTGCAAAGTAATCTTAAAATGTTTAGGTACTTATTTGTCTATATATAGACATATTGGCTATAGGTGGAGAAGATTAAGTACTGTGTCTACTGCTCAGCCAAGGTCACTCAAATGCACAATGCAGAATGCTCAGTGAAGTTAAAAACCCTATCGTAAGACTTTAAAGAAAAGGAACTGGTTAACATCTCTGTTCCTGAGTCTACCATATAAAAAAGGATAAACAGGGACACCATGGAAGAAAACACATTGCTTCACACCTGAAGTTTTCCAAAGAGCATGTTGACACTTCAAAACGCTCCTGGGAATATATTTTGTAGATTGATGAAACTAAGGTTGAATTGTTAGGAAAGAACAAATGTACTATATACACTGATCAGGCATATCATTATGACCACCTCCTTGTTTCTACACTCATTGTCCATTTTATCAGTGCCACTTACTATATAGGTGCCCTGTGTAGTTCTACAATTACAGACTGTAGTCCATCTGTTTCTGTGCCTACTTTGTTAGCCCCCTTTTACCCTGTTCTGTAGTGGTCAGGACCACAATGGGCCCTCATAGAGCAGGTACTATTAAGGTGGTGGATCATTCCAGCAATGCAGTAACACTGGCGTGGTGGTGGTGTGTTAGTGTGTGTTGTGCTGGTATGAGTGGATCAGACACAGCAGTGCTGCTGGAGTTTTTAAACACTGTGTCCACTCAAACTACAAACAGTCCTTCCTTGTCAGTTCACCTTGTAAATGTAAAGTCATAGACGATAGCTCTGCTGCTGCACAGTTTGTGTTGGTCATCCTCTAGTCCTTCATCATATCTGCTGTTAGCTGGATATTTTTGGTTGGTGGACTATTCTCAGTCCAACAGTGACACTGAGGTGTTAGCACTGCTGTGTCTGATTCACTTGTATCAGTGCAACAAATACTAACGCACCACCATCACGTCGGTGTTACTGCAGTGCTGAGAATGATCCACCAATTTCCCTAAACATTTCTGAAAATCTACTACAGAATATCTTAAAAAATAAAATAAAAATCTGCCTTTTGGAGTGGACCAGACCTTAACCCAGTAAACATGCTATGAAATGAACTTAAGAGCCATTCACATCAGACATCTGAAGAATATGGCTAAGCTCAAGCAAGGATCCAGTAAGGATAAATGGTCTGTGACTTAAACAGATCATGTTTTTTGTGACCAATTATTGTAGAAAACTAGGTAATTCCAGAGGATTCACATTCTTTTTCTTTCTGCTGTATGCTGTACAGAGAGAAAATA
Source organism: Pygocentrus nattereri (assembly GCF_015220715.1). Lineage (NCBI taxonomy): Eukaryota > Metazoa > Chordata > Actinopteri > Characiformes > Serrasalmidae > Pygocentrus > Pygocentrus nattereri. The sequence continues at coordinate 15,566,785 of NC_051220.1, forward strand.
CTGTGTGTAAATTTGTATCTGATGTTCACACATCTTTGATATGTATAGGCCATATCCTGAATCTTTACTTTGTGCTTGGTTCCTGGCTTTTTGGTCATTGTCTTTTAAGGTCCGTGCCTCTTAGACTCTTCTTTTAATGCCACAATGTCTTTTTTAAGACTCTTATACATTGTACATTTATAGTGGCTTTGATGAAGGTAGATTGTGTTGGTCTAACCTGTTTAAACAGCGGCCCGGCTGCCTGTTTGTAGCGAGTGTGTGTTTTGCTTGTGCTGCTATCTTTTGGGAAGTTAATGAATGTGCATAAACAGATGAGAAAAACTGCAGTAAGTCAATGGTTACAAGATTTAGTTTAATATTTATTGGGTGTGATTTAAATCATAATCTAATTATGTTTGATGAACTGAATAAGGGAAAACACTGGGCAACACTATTCTTGACGTAGTACAGTAGCATATTAGATTTGAAATGAAACATATCTTTGAAGGGACACCTTGAACAGACACATGGCAGAATCTGGTAATTTGGTAGAACATGTTATTAAAAATGCACAGTGATGACAGGTATTTTGAATTACCATCTAAAGTACTGCCAGAGGTAATTTAGAGATACAAAGCAGCTGTTTTCACAAGCTTTTACTCCTCTGTCACATTCGGATTCTGTGTTATATTCTCTCTTGTGTGTGGATCAGATACACCCATGTCAAACAGTCATAGTCAGAGCAGATACAGCAGAAGGAGGAGAGGTCTCAGAACTTTCTCCTTCATGAAAAAAGTGAAAATTCACATTTCAACCATATTGAGAGAAGAACAATGTAGGATTTCACAAAAACATCTCACAGATTGCATGTATATGAAGTAAAATGCTGAAATTATAATAAACGTCCTCTACATATTACATGGTTTTGTTTAACAATCAGCTCAGCAGATTTTGTTGAAACTAAGCCCAGTTTCCCAAAGCATTCTTAGTTTTAAGATTATCTTAACTGGTAGAGGCAGTGTTCAATGTGACGCTCACTCTACCTTTTAAGAATCATCTTTGTACTAAGATGCTTTCAGAAAATTCAGCCCTTAATAGTTAGATGCTACTGTGCATACCAAAATTCATTCTGCTGCTACATCATCAAAGCAGACAAGTAAAAACACATTGCACTGTTGCAGTACAGCTGTACATTTGCATGTCATGACACTACCTCCACCATGTTTCACGGGTGAAGCTTTTTTGTGTACTTTTTCATGAACGATTGTCTGGGGTCTCATTTCTAACAATATGTAAAGTTTGCATCCTACATGTTTATGCAGCCCGAAATGGCAGAATCTGTATAATGAAATTAAAAGTTTGAATAAGAAATTTGAAATTTCTGACACTGTGTGCAATACCTGTGCATAATCCCTTTATAATTCACAGTTATCGTGAGTTTGTGTGCGCATGCTTTTGGTCCCGTTCCATCTCCTCATCTAGGTAAATGTGAATTTTTAAAGGTGTTTCTGATCTTTAAATACTTTTATTAATTATTCATGATAATGCATGCATCCTGTATGCATACAAATAGGGCTATGTTTCTTAATGAACCTACTTATAGAGGTGATGGCAGAACCAACTCACAAAAGTAAATAAGCGAACTAGACTGTGAAATTGAAGCATACGTAGCAGAGGTGAATATTCAAAAACATATTTTAATTGGTGGTCTTTCTGTAAGGAACAAAAGCAATAAAAGAAAGACAATGGAGTGGCAGGAAGTTATAGTTGCTATAAATGCAAAGCAGGGACTTGATAAACACTGTTGCAGAAATGAAAAATGGTTTGAACTGAAGCTGAATTTGGCTGTATCTGGTAGCATTTTGCTAGATATAGTTGAAAGAAAATGTTTGAACCCTCAGTTATGGCACATTTTATATATATTTATACATATTTTCAATATGTTAAACCCAACAAGTAAAAGGTGTGCACTAACTTGTCAAAAAATGCCATATTTTGTTTGTTCTTTGTAGAATGTGTTAAGTGGTGATGTTCAAAGTTTGTGTACATCTGTACATTCAATTACCATCAACTAGGGCTGAATGATTTGGGGAAATATCTAATAGAGATTTTTCTGATCAATATTGTAACTGCCATTAAAATTGTGATTTATTGTCCATGAATTAAAGTTTAGGTGTGTTATTTTGGTCAAGAAGACCAAAATATCGACTTTCTCTTTTGCTGGAAGTTTGAACGCTAAACTGTTAAATTTCCCTGAAAAACTTAAGACAATAGGCTACAATTAAAATTTAATTACGTTGTCCGCAATAGGACTTACATAAAACTGCAACAAAAAAAAAACAGTTTTCGTGCATAAAGTTTTTCACAAAACTGCAAACTTATGCTAATTATACTATTAAATATTACAAAATCATAACTAGAGAAACATTTTGCAGTTTCCTCTGACTTTGTTATTTAGATGAGTAATCAGGTCTTTAGATAAACCATGTTTAGTCAGGAATAAAAAATGAACATTTATTTTGTAAAATTGTTCATGCTTGGTGTAGTGAAAAGGACAGGTAGTTATTAAGTTTTGAATTGGTGTTAAATCAACAGCCTGTGGTGAATACATCGGATAAGGTTTTCATCTTTCATCTACCTGGTTGGATTGCATGTTTACCCACATAATCAGCATGTGGTAATTTGCTGAAATAGCAACAAGTAACAGAAGGTGTTGCAAAGATCTTGATGTGCTTGTTTGGCTGTTTACTCTTCAGTGTATACACAGGGAACAATGGATAAAGAGAGACTTGTGTGTCTAAGTGCAGCCTTGAAACCACAGTGCATTTTTAATGCACTATTTTTCTAGCAACAGTGTGCTACCTCTTGTGTCCTAGGTCTTTCCTCACAAGGTGCTGTGCTTTCTATGTCTGTCAAATATCACTGAGCAGAATATGCTTTCTCCTTTTTTTAATCTCTTTCATTTCCTGTTAAGGTTGCTATGGCATTTTGCTCTCTCAGCTGTGCCAGACCTTGCATCTAAGTTTCTTATCTGGGATAAGATAACAAGGGGTATTTGTCAAAAACAGAGACGAGTTGTTGTTTGTTAAAAGCACCTCTTGACCAGTGCCAAAAAAGGAAAAGACAAAAAGAGAATATTTTTACTGAAGAGCAATCAAGCAATGTAATTACAACATTGTTAGTGACTTTTTAAATTAAAATTCTCTATAATATCTCGTGGTGCTTAATTAGTATAACGTGTATATAATATATAGACGGCTCGTCTTCAATCTCACCAAGTTCAGCCATGTCACCCCACTGCTGCACTCCCTTCGCTGGCTTCCTGTAGCTGTATGCATCAGATTTAAAACCCTAATGCTTGCCTACAAAGCCAAAAATGGACCAGCCCCTTCCTACATGATGGCAATGGTGAAATCTCGAACTGTACCATGAGCCCTTCGATCTTCGAGTACAGCTCAGCTTGACCCGCCATCCTTCAAGGCGCGTGGAAGACAAGCATCGAGAATTGTTCTCCGTACTGGCACCCAAGTGGTGGAATGAACTCCCCCTGGCTGTCCGAACAGCCTCTTGCTGTCTTCAAAGGCAGACCAAAGACTCATCTCTTTATACAGCACTTAAATGAGCACTGAATTAAGTATTGAATGTAATATATTGTGCTGCACATATATATTATATTTTATTGTATTGCACTGTGTATTGTAGTTTACTGTATTGTATTGCATTGTATGGCACAGAGTTCTGTGTTCCTTTTTTCTGTGTATCTAGTGATTTTTTTTTTTCTAGCAGTACCTGAGCTCAGGACTGTCTTTTTCTCTAACCTATTGGTAACTAGCAAAGATACTTTCTCTAGATTGACAAAGCACTTCTTGTAAGTCGCTCTGGATAAGAGCATCTGCTAAATGCTGTAAATGTAAATGTCTAGTTTGCTGGTAGTTTTTCAGGTTTCTCTTAAATGTGTCTAATGCCGTCAAGCTACATTGCTGTATACCTAATGTTGTCAAACAGTGTTTGATCACAGCTCATCACAGTCTTGTTCTAATTATTGTAACAATAGTGCTGAAATGGTCATGTAGCTCCTGTCTTCAGAAAAGGGCGCTAGAGCCTGATAGCTGTAAATGAGCGGAGGAGGGGCCATACAGACTTGTGAGTCCTCCTTTTTTCCCCCTGCCAATAGCACTGCAGTTTATCGCACAGTCTGGTGACAACACCCTTCCTAGCTGCAGTGAGCCAATGGCCTCTTCAATCCCTGCTGACATCACTGGCTAGCCAGTTCCCTCCAGCAGCAGGGAGCTTCATTTTCTGCTTGGCTTTTGTGCTAAAATGGAGGCTGGTTCCTTGCCTTAAGTGGATTGCCTTCTCTCAGTCGAGTATACATGTTGACATGCAATAAAACAGGAAACAGGATGGTTGTAGATGCACCTAATTCCAACGGGCCTTTCCAGCCGGTGGCCCTAATGCACTTCAGAGGTAGGTGATCCATTCTTAATGTTTTTTTTGTCAATCTAGAGGAGAAATAGAGAACGTATGTTTCTGCCTGTGGTGGTTGGTGTTCTGAATTGAGTCAATAGTACTGCACTGCTTGGCTGGAGGAATTATTTTAAGGATTATGGATGATTGGGCTGGTAGGTATTTGGTGGCTGTTATAATGTTTGGTCAAGCGTTATAGACGAAGCACAGGGAGCTAGGAAAACCAAAAAAAGCCCGTTTTACAACCCTCTGCCCATCCCCCCACGACTCTGATGTCAGCGGAAGTGAGCTCACAGCTCAAGGAAGGGTGTGTGGCACAGTGTTTCTTCTGTATGGGTTTGCGATGATGATGATGATGATGATTTATGAGGAAGCGGGCACTGCTATTTTTCCACTACCTTGTGCTAAACGGCCATTTGTTGGATATGCTGTTAATTCTTGAGACATCTGTTGTCTTGAGTGTATATTCAAGCTTCGGTCTCCTCATCTTTCTCTGGTTTGAGAGAGAGGCATCTAGAATTGGAAACTGAGAGAATTACACTTTTGCTGCTACAAGTCCAGTCGGCCCCACATTATGTGTGGGTCAGAGCAAACGTGCCTGGAATCAGTAGAACATTGTTCCGCTGAATAAAAGACAGAAATACGCGGCTCACTGTAAATCAGTCACACTCTTGTATTTACTGTTGATTGTGAATGACATCAAACCAGCCTTGGCCTCAAATGGCAGCCATTTGTGTGTACTATTTTTGTGTGCGCTGTGCATGTGGTGTGCAGTCCAAGCTGAGGACTAGCCTGCATATCCTGTCTCTGCCCAGGGTAATGTGTTATGTGGCTATAAACAAAAAAACAACAATTTGTTAGTCAACAAAACGGAGCACTGTTTTATGTGACATTTGTATTTGAAATCTTATAGGCTGATTTAGCACAGCCTAAAATAAACTGTTGCATCTTCATTTAGTTCATTTACACATGTGTTTCATATACTGTTAGTCTTATGAGTGCATAACTGGAGTTTGGATAATTAGTCATGTGACCTGTTCAGTACATTTAAACAGTTAAAATAACAAAAATCAAGTGTTGAAAGTGAAACTGAACAACAAAATGAACAACAACATGACAAAATAGACAAAACTTACCATACTTAGTGAAACCTGAAGGATCACTATTGATACTGGTTAGATTAGTTCTTGATATGCTGCTACTGCTACTTGCTAAGGAAAAATGGGTATTACTGTTTTGGAGGCTTTTATCACACTGTAGTAACATTGCTGTAAGCATAATGCAGCCCTTTCTGTTATACAACACTGACCTGGGGTATTTTTGGAATGAATAGAAACGTATCGGTGTTATGCAATTGAATCCATCCACATGGCTGACATGGCCAAGATACCCAGGCCCGAGAGCTTAAACATCCATCACACAAATAGGCCATAATGCATCAGTGTTAATAAGTTACATGACCTGCTATAGGTTGCTGCAGCTGAGGCATTGTTGTGAGAACCTTTTCCATATTCAGTCCAAACCAAACAGTAATTACATCCCATGTCTGTTTTCAGTGAAAACGTAAAGTGAGTTCCCAGGAATCAATGAGGAAATGATACATGGTAAACAAACTAGGAACTCTGGCTTCCCTTTCTAACCTGCTAGATCCAGTGATTAAAGATTAGAGGTGATAGATCATAGTAGACAGTGATCATTAAAAATAGGATCCAGAAGAGATTTTATAGACATCAAGATGTTTGGTGAAGCAGCATACCTCCTGACAAGGTCTTTCATGCACATCCAGATTAGGCATATTTCAGTTATCTCCAAGATAAGACATTTAACTGATGTTTTCCCCATCATAAAAACATCACACCTTTGTTGGACCATTTTCAGCTGCTCTCTTTTGAATAAATTGAATTTAAAATGGACTGAGGGGAAGTGGTAAAAGCATCCTGTGGTCTGAAAAATCAACTTTTGAAATTATTTTTGGAAATCATGGACACTGTGTCCCCCAGGCTAAAGACCACTCAGCTTGTTAACAGTGCAGAGTTCAAAACCAGTATTCCTGATGGTATAGGGATGCATTAGTGCACATGGCTTGAGTGACTGACAAATCTGTGAAGCCAGCATTAATGCTGAATGATATATACATGTTTTGGCAATGTATTCTGCCATCCAGACAATGTCTTTTTTTAGGGAAGGCCTTGATTATTTCAGCAAGACAATGTCAAACCACATTCTGCATGTATTACAACAGCATTGCTCTGTATTAAAAGAGTCTGGGTGCTAAACTGACCTGCCTGCCATCCAGACCTGTCACCAGTGAAAACATCAGGCGCATTATGAAATGAAAAATACAACAAGAGGTCCAGAACTGTTCAGCAGCTGAAATCCTATGTTAAGTAAGAATGGGAAAACATTTCACTTTCAAAACTACAGCAGTGTCTCCCCAGTTCCTAAACACTTACAGTGTGTTGTTAAAAGATGATGAAACACATTGGTAAACATGCCCCTGTCCCTTTTTTGAAACATGCTGTTTGCATCAAATTCAAAATGAGCATATTTTTGAATTAATGAGCAACATTTTGAATTAATGAGCAACATTTGTCATAGAAATGTTGAAACTGAGATCACTCAAAGAGCGTTGAAAAGGAGTGTAGAATTTAACCTCACACATAAATAATGGATTGAAGTCCAGCCTCTGTCAAAGCTGCATCAACCTACTTCAGAAACTGCAAACTTACGCACTGTTTGTTTCTTCTTATGGCTTTCTGCCGCTGCTAGTGCCTCAGCTGGTGCCACGCTGACGTTGTGCAATGAACCCAGATTGGGAAAGAGGTTTTTTGGACCCAGTATAGCGGGTATGTTGAGTAATTTGCTGGTATAGGCCTCACAGCTGTCATTGGTTTTCATCAATAAATTCTCTTGGCACAAAGCAGGATGCATGTCAGGAGGAAAGTAGGGTGCATAAACACCAGCCATTTTGCTGCTGTACTACTGTGTCATTGGTAGACAAATTATCCAAACTCTATTCATTTTACAAGGTTAATTCATAGGCCTATATCAATAAAATAGGTCTAAATGGTAAAAATGTAGGGATAAGTTAACAGATAATTAATGGTTGGTTAACTCTGTGTCCTCTAGGAGAATTTTAGCACATTTTTAACAAGGATTTACTTAAAATTGGGCAGTATGACAAAATTCTTATGATAAATTACATAACAATTTTCTGATCCTATCATGGACATTGTCAGTACTTAAAACACTTTCCAACTGCCAGTTTATTTGTCCTGTTGAACTGGATCTAAGCAATGCAATATGGAAAATGTTTAATGCAAATTATTTTATTCAGATTTTTCATGGTATTTTTTTATTTGTAACACTACTTTATCTTTTCTAACTTTTTTATAGATGTCAGAAAGAAGTTTTGTGACATGTTTGTGTATCATGAAAACCTTTTGTGATATATTTTTATCATATTGCCCACCTCTAGTTTTTTTTTTTTTTTTTAAATAACTGATTCGTTGACTTTTTTATTATTTTGATATTGACAGACAGTTTGATCTGTTCCAGGACAACATAGTGATAAGCAAGATGTAAAGTATTGTACATTTTAAAACATGCAAGAGAAAAATATGAATTAAAGGGACTTCTGCATAGTTCAGTGTTTAACATGTAAACAAAGTCATTCAGTGTTAATGTAAAATAGTTTTCTGCAGAAGAAATTACTGGCTCAGATTTATTTACAGTGGTGGTGAAAGGAACCAGCAATTGCAATGTCCAAAATCAAAATCAGTTATTTTATTATTTACTATCAAAAAAAAAAAAAAAAAAAATCAATGAATCTACACATGATTTGATCTTTAAATGGTGCTGAGGGTGAAGTAATGGTAAATCTAAATGAACCATTTTCATCACCTCTTCTCTTAACAACACTCTCTAAGAGTTTGCGAAATGATGAGACAGACTGCTATAAGTCAAATGTTTTCCCATTCTGGTTTGATATAGGATTTCCGCTGATCAAGAGTGGGGTTTCCTTTGGCGTATTTTTCATTTTATAATGTGCCAAATGTTTTAGTGGGTGACAGGTCTGGACAGCATGTAGGCCATTTTAGCACCCAGGCTCTTTTAATATAGAGCAATGCTGTTGTAATACATGCAGAATGTGGTTTGAAATTGTCTTGTTGAAATAAGCAAAGCCTCCCTGAAAAAGACGTCTGGATGGCAGCATATGTTGCCAAAACGCGTGTGTGTGTGTATATGTGTGTATGTATGTGTGTGTGTGTATATATATGTGTATATATATATATATATATATATATATATATATATATATATATATATATATATATATATATATATATATATATATATATCTCGTTCAGCATTATTGGTGCCTTCACAGATGTGCCAGTCACCCATGCCATGTGCACTAATGCACCCCTATATCATCATGAATGCTGGCTTTTGAACTCGAGTTTCAGTTAGCATTTGTGGATGCAGTGCCAAACTGTTTTCATAGACGGTGTTTTTCAGAAGTGCTCCTGAGCCCATGCAGTGATTTCTACTACAGGATCATGTACACTGAACAAAAATATAAACGCAACACTTCTATTTTTGCTCCCATTTTTCATTAGCTGAACTTCTAAGACTTTTTCTGTGTGCACAAAAGGCCTTTTTCTCTCAAATATTGTTCACAAATGTGTCTAAATCTGTGTTAGTGAGCACTTCTCCTTTGCCAAGATCATCCATCCACCCCACAGCGTGGCATATTAAGATGCTGATTAGACAGCATGATTATTGCACAGGTGTGCCTTAGGCTGGCCACAATAAAAGGCCACTCTAAAATGGGGTCCAGGGGGGTCAGAAAACCAGTCAGTATCTGATGTGACCACCATTTGCCTCACGCAATGCAACACATCTCCTTCGCATAGAATTGATCAGGTTGTTGATTGTGTCCTGTGGAATTTTTGTCCATTCCTCTTCAATGGCTGTGCGAAGTTGCTGGATATTGGCAGGAAGTGGAACATGTTGTTATATATCCAGAGCATCCCAAACATGCTCAACGGGTGACATGTCTAGTGAATATGCTGGCCATGCAAGAACTGGGATGTTTTCAGCTTCCAGGAATTGGGTACAGATCCTTGCAACATGGGGCCGTGCATTATCATGCTGCAACATGAGGTGATGGTCGTGGATGAATGGCACAACAATGGGCCTCAGGATCTCGTCACAGTATGTCTGCACGTTGTCCATAACATACACCTACCCATACCATAACCCCACCTCCACCATGGGCCACTCCATTCACAACTTTGACATCAGCAAACCACTCACCCACACGACCCCATACACGCAGTCTGCCATCTGCCTTGTACAGTGAAAACCAGGATTCATCCGTGAAGAGAACGCCTCTCTAATGTACCAGACGCCACTGGATGTAAGCATTTGCCCACTCAAGTCGGTTACAGCAACAAACTACTGTCAGGTGGAGACGCCAATGAGGACGATGAGCATGCAGCTGAGCTTCCTTGAGATGGTTTCTTACAGTTTGTGCAGAAATTCTTTGGTTATGCAAACCGATTGTTGCAGCAGCTGTCTGGGTGGCTGGTCTCAGACGATCAGAGGTAAAGATGCTGGATGTGGAGGTCCTGGGCTGGCACGGTTACAGGTGGTTCTGCAGTTGTGAGGCCAGTTGGATGTACTGCCAAATTCTCTGAAACGCCTTTGGAGACGGCTGATGGTAGAGAAATGAACATTCAAATCACGGGCAACAGCTCTGGTGGACATTCCTGCAGTCAGCATGCCAATTGCACGCTTCCTCAAAACTTGCGACATCTGTGGCATTGTGCTGTGTGATTAAAACTGCACATTTTAGAGTGGCCTTTTATTGTGGCCAGCCTAAGGCACACCTGTGCAGTAATCATCCTGTCTGATCAGCATCTTGATATGCCACACTCGTGAGGTGGAAGGATGATCTCAGCAAAGAAGAAGTGCTCACTAACACAGATTTAGACACATTTGTGAACAATATTTGAGAGAAAAAGGCCTTTTGTGCACATAGAAAAAGTCTTAGAAGTTCAGCTAATGAAAAATGGGAGCAGAAACAGAAGTGTTACGTTTATATTTTTGTTCAGTGTATGTTTTTCATGCTGTGCCGCATGAGGGCCCAAAGATCGTGGCCAGCAAATGCTGGTTTGTGCCCTTGTCCCTTGCATACAGAGATTTCTCCAGATTCTCTGTATCTTTTAACGTTATTATGTACCGCAGATGATGAAAAGCAAAAGTTCTTTTCTATTTTACATTGAGAAACATTATTCTTGAATTGTTGCACTATTTGTGCTGTCTTTCACAAGAGTGGTGAACCCCTCCCCATCTTTACTTCGAAAGACTCAGCGTCTCTGGGATGTTTTTTTTTTTAATGCCAAATCATGTTATTGACCTGTTGCCAATTAACCAACTTTTTGGAATGTGGTGTTGGCATAAAATTAAAAATGGACATAGATTAAAAAAAAACAAAAACAACAATGCAATTTCTCAGTTTCAACATTTGATATGTGGTATGTGAAGCATTTTCAAATAAATATAGGGCTTAAATGATTTGTACATCATTGCACATCAAAGCAACGCTTTGAAAATGGAAATGTACCTCTCCACCATGAATGGATATTAAAAATATGAATTACAACCAAGACTTGATCTCAAAACTATCATAAAACTGACATGAGACGGCAGGGAGTGTGTTCAAAACTATACATCACAACGTTCTATGAGATAGCTGAGATGCATCAAATGCTTTGGACATTGCTTTGGAAAAATTCTGTGTAGGTTTTTGTGAAGTGATGCATCTGACATCAAATCACTTGAATAATTTTGTTTAATTCTGAACAACTAAATTAACCAGAAATTCTGAAAAAATGGAATTCCCATTTAACAAAGAGTCAGAACTGTCATCTGTCACCACAAGTATGTAGGTCTTTGTAAAGCAGTTTTCCTATCCTAGCCTAGCATGTGAACATCTAGTATATATGTATAATATAGTTGAGCATAAACAAAAAGTCTAGGAGTTGCCTACTGTTAATTCTTAATTTCAATCAGGTCAATGGGACCAGATATTTTTCCAAGTCATTTTAGGTCATTTCTTTTAGACCCTTAATCTTGAATTTTACACACAAAGGGTAACTGGTGATTTCAAATTATGTCAAAAACCGAAAAACAACAAAAGTGGATAACAAAGTTTTGTTCCAACAACAGCTGTGTGTGTGTGTGTGTGTGTGTGTGTGTGTGTGTGTGTGTGTGTGTGTGTGTGGATGTATATCGGTGTTTTTGGATCAAAAGCTTATATCTCCAAAATAAGAACTTTACAGCAGAAGGAAAAAACATACATTTCTAAATTAAAATAAAAAACTTTATCCCAAAAATTCTGTCCCATGTTTTCATGTCACTTACAGAAACTCAAAACATTTTAGTCCCAAGGCAGAGTCTTATTTTAACCACATTTCTGCATTTTAGAGCAGGAAGTAAGACTGCATTTGGAGGCATTTGATAAAGTTTTGGTAGTGTTCTGATTGTTTAAGTAGTAACAAAATGCATTGTTCAGTCATTTATTGTAATAAGAAAACCCTAAATTAAGATTTAGTGTTTGCCTGATTGTGAACATTGACATTAGCCAGTGTAAGGGGTTCATTTCAAGTTCATTTATTTTGTGCCAAAACTTTCAAACAAAATAATAAAATCCATGAGCAAAATATTGATCAGAATGTCTAAAATACATTGCAAATACAAACAATGAGTTACATCAGACTTAATGTTGTAAAAAGACTACTCATTTTCTTTCATTTTGATATAATCTTTTTCTATTTTCCTATATTTTCTATATTTTTTTGCTTTTGGGATTGCTCTTTTGCTTCTCAAGTCTTTCTTTTGCTTTTGACTGTTTTTAACAGGGGACAGGTGTTAAAGAGGGCGTTCACGTATTCTATTTGTCAACTGATTTGGAGTGACAAGTCTCTTAAACATGTAGCCATGGACACTCCATGAGCTGTGATCCACCTTAAACTTGGCGGAGTGCGTCATACTGACATTATAACCAATGCTTGTCATAATTATTAATGTAACACACACTCAGGATCCTGTTTAAAGCTGTGTAATGTATATTTTGGAAATTAAAGTATTAGGTAAACTTAGCTGTTGAGTGAAACTGTACCATGTGACCTATTAAGTTTGCAGCTGCTAGCACTAGTTAGCTTAGTCCACTAAAGGGCTAACTAGACGAGCTTTGAAACTATTTGAATAAGTGTTTATTAACTTGCCTCTGGCAACATGCAGTTCCACTTGATTTTTACTGTTCCTTCCCTTACCTGATCGAGCTCATCAACTTACAGTATTACTGAGCTGTTCGTGTGCTGATCCGGTGTGTTGTGTCAGGAACCTGCAGGTCAAGGGAAATAGCATAGCCTTAACATAAACACAAGTGTTTCATCGCTACAAAAGGGAATAATTTTGATATTTCATGGTTAGCCATTCCATTCTGGGGTTTATAAAGTCTGTTACCTCCACCTTGTCTTGTTTCTACCCACCAAATCCCTCCGTGTCAGTCACTGAAACCGGCTTTCTATGTCAGCGTACTCAGAATGCAGCTGCTCTGAATCACTGTCTTCACATTAATACACTGAACTAACTTTAGATATTTGAACAGTTTATTTACGTTACAAGTTTGGCCTAATTAGCCTTAGAAGACAGTGCTAGGATAGCTAGTGCTAACATCGCCAAACTTGAAAGATGGTACAACTTTGCTCATTTATAAACAACTGAGTTTATGTTTGGCAATACAATTTATCAGCAAAATTAGCAAATAAAAAAAACAATTAAGCAAAAACTGACAAAAACGCGTAATAAATTTATATCAGAATGAGAGAAAATGGGTTGTAATTTTTTTTTGAAAAATTACATTTAACTCTTAAACCTTGTTATTTGTATTGACAACATAATTTAGACATTTTAATACTCAATACTCAGTGTTTTACTTGTGAATTTTTTTTTTTTTTTTTTTTTTGTAACTTTTGGCACAAAATATACTCCAAACCTACTGATTCTTAAACATTACCCTGGGCTTCTTTGTGATTCCCCCACAATATTATACGCCTCTGTCATTTTTGTTGGATGACCAATCATGCTAACAGTGGGTTTATTACATTTCCTCAAGTTGTGTGCTATCTGCCTGTCAGTGGCTCGTGAAGTCACTGAAACTTATCAGCAATAGTTTTGGAACCTGTTCCAGCCTATCGAGCACTGCCAAATAAGAATCATTTGACTTTGACATAGCATGCACAAACAAATGTGTGTGGTAAAGATGAAACTTTGATGTAGACTTAAGTTCATCTTTTTAAAATAGGGTAGGGTCAGCCACACTCACCTGATCAACTCCTGACCCTAGCTATCTCCTTTACCAAGTTGATGATTCTAGAGGTTCACAACAAAGACTTTTTATGTTGGATCACTGTGTTCAATAAATCAGTGAATAACTAATCATTGTTTGTACCATTTGTTTCATATGGTTCCGTTTATATACTGTGATATGAAGATCTGATTATATTTTGGGTCACAGCTATATAGAAATACACAAAATGATAAAAGGTTCACAACCTATTAAGCAGCCCTGTGTGTATGTATGTACATGCAGTGGTGTGAAAGTGTTTGCCCCTTCCTCATTTCTTATTCTTTAGCATGTTTGTCACGCTTAAATGTTCTAAAATAAAATAAAATAACACAAGTAAACACAAAATGCAGCTTATAAATGAAGGTCTTTAATATTAAGGGAAACACATCAGCAAGACCACCTCTGAATGGCTTAAGAAATATAAACTTTGGAGTGGCCTAGTGAAAGTCCTGACCTGATTCCAATTGAGATGCTTGGAAACCCTCCAATGTAGCTGAATTACAAAAATTCTGCAAAGATGAGTAGGCCAAAATTCCTCCACAGTGGCCCGAGCAGTTATTAGGTTTAGGGGGCAATCACATTTTCACACAGGGCCCTGTAGGTTTTTATTTCTTTTTCCCTTAATAATAAAGACCTTCATTTTTAAACTGCATTTTGTGTTTACTTGTGTTATCTTTGTGTAATATTTAAATTTGTTTGGTGATCTGACACTTAAGTGTGACAAACATGCAAAGAATAAGAAATGAGGATGGGGCAAACACTTTTTCACACCACCGTGTGTGTGTGTATATGTATGTGTGTGTATATATAAAACCAGGTGCCTCTGTGTTATGTACTGTGGACAAGATAGGTTAAAAAGTGCTTTTTTTTTTTTGTTTTTTTTTTTTAGGCAGATAAACATCAGTACTGTGGGTGCTAGGGCAGAAATCATGTGTCTCTTTGTGTACTGTCTTGTTGCTGAGCTTTAAGCTCATAATAACTAAATGAGCTCTTTGATTTGAAGAGAGATGTGCAGTTTGTCTTAATGAACTTGTTTTTCTACTGAGGTTTGCTAGCGCAGGTGATGTGTTTTAAGGCGCTCACAGGCTTTGATGGACGTGTGATGACTTGAACTTGGATCGTTTTAAATAACTTTATAGGTTTTCTAAGTTAAATTACGTTTGTGTGTAATATGTTTTTTATATATATATATATATATATATATATATACACACACACACACACACACACACACATATATATATATATATATATATATATATATATATATATATATATATATATATATATATATATATATAATGTATGTATGTATGTATGTATGTATGTAGCTGTTGTCAGAACAAAACCTCATATTTCCATTTTTTCAGTTTTGGTATAATTACAAGATACCTGTTATTTTTTTGTAACATTTCTATATTTCATGAAGAATGGACCAAAAGAAACGCCCCAAGATGTCTTGGAAAAATGTCTGGTTCCATTGTTTTACATTAAACATAAAGTAGTTTTTTTTCCTTCTCCTGTAAAGTTGGCATTTTGAAGATACAAGGTTTTTCTTCCGAAAACAGCGACAGACAGACCACTCTTTATAGTACTAGTTAGAATTTAGTTGAATGTTGGAATGAGCAAAAGAAATAGAATGTAAATGCAAAAAAAGGATCTCCACATCCTCTTCACATTTTTGTACTTTTCAGTAGCTGTTACTGTTATCATTGTAGTAAAATACTGTATACTGCTACATTAAAATGCCGTACTTTAAAAAAAATGAATGATTGTTATTTTGCAGAGTTTTATTATCATTTAGAAAACATCTGTTTATTTTAATTGACGTATTTTCAAAAGTTCTTTTTTTTATAACAGTGTAAGAAACACTACAACTAATTAGAATTGCAGAGGTGCTACTATACAGACCCTGGCATATTAAGACCAGTTGTCGGCATACAGAAAAGCAGTCAGACGGAAGAAATTATCCCTAGAAGGTCTGGAAGTTACCAGTTTCTAAAAGACAGGCAGTCTGAGAAATCATGTAGAACAGAAATGCAATTGAACTACCAAACAATCTGTGGATAAACTAAAAAAACATCAAGGTGACCAATATTCTGCATTTCATGGGACAGTCAAGAAGACTGAAGGTTTGTCTCACATGCTCCAAAAATAGAACAATTTGTTTTGAAGATCATGGATCATATTATTTTTAGTAATTTAATTTATTAAAAATTGTTAAAAAAATAAGATTTTTAAAATAAAAATATTATAAATAACTTACATAAATATGTGTACCCTAATGATAAAATAATGTGTAATCCCATTTATGACCCGCTCCAATTATAATCACCCAGTTCATTTTAAAAATGTTCATTAATGTGATTCATTTTTAAAAAGAGAAAAATGTTTTATTCAAAAAACAATTATAAACACCAATTATTTATTTATTTATTTATTTGCTAAATAGCAACATTTCAATTGTATGTACTTTTGAACTAAATAGCAGCCCAGAGTGAAAATCTTACTTAAGAAACCAATAAAGCATAAGCTATTTTAAAAAAAGTTAAGAGATAAAAATAAAGAGCTTACTTTTAATAACAAATATAAAAAGGAGTAATTTTCTGATGGATATATTCTCTCTTTCATTTGTTACTGTCCCCATTTTCCTGTGTGCCCTCAGTGCTGCAGCCTTGCAGTGTTCCATGCACGCCTTATGCACAAGCAAAATTCGTTACTGCAAGTGCAAATTGTTGAGTAGATATGGCCCTTTGTTTCTTAGTGGCTACAAAAGCTGAAGTCCATGTTCAACAACCAAAGTCCTTTTCAACGAAGAATTAGAAAGCTCCTCTCCAGTTGGCACAGAAACATTGAAACTGGACTGTCAAGGAGTGGAAAAAGGTTCTGGCCTGGTCACAATAATCCAGGTTTCTTTCTGCATCATGCATATGACAAGATCAGAATTTGAGTCCATGGGGCTTTAAAAATTAGTGTCAGTACAGGCCGGGGTGGTGGCAGTATGAAAACTCTGAACATCTGAGTGGAAGATTCCATCATGTATAGAGTTTTTACTTACTCCAATAGCTACAGTTTATCCACACACCATATCACAAGTCATGCACACTGTAAAAAATCTGAGGTAACATCAACAAAAAAAAATAAGTCAACATTCTGCAATCAGTTTTTTTACATTTGTAAAAAATGTTTTGATTCATGTATAATTTTCTTTCCACTTCACAATTGTATACCACTTTGTGTTGGTCTTTCACATTAAATTCCAGTGAAATATATTTATGTTTGTGGTTGTAATGTGACAAAATATGGAAAAGTTCAAGGGGTATGAATACTTTTGCAACCCACTGTAACTGTGTTGAAGAAAACCATGTTTCTTTTGAGACTACAGCATTTAAAATTGCTGACATTTTAATATACATATTACAAAAAGGTACATAACTACAACAGTGATTTTGATTTTGTGCTACTGAAGATTGTTAGACAAAGCCAAAGTATTTAAGTGGTATGACATTTTACAAAATGCAAAATGTACATCATTAAGCCAAAATTCTGAATAAGGAAGACTAACATGATGCTAATTATAATTATTTTTTATTTAGAGCATGCAGGCACAACTACCTGCACCACTTCAAATAAACATTGAGGTAAAACAAAGCTTCACCCACACAGGTAGCACCAAGCATTGCACTAAAAGTAACACTACACAGCAATCTATTAGTGCAATAAAAGCAGCACTGCATTCACAGTTTGCAACAAGCAGTGCAATAATAGCAACACTATTCACAAAGAAACTGTGCAATAACAAACACTGCATCCACACATATAGCAACAAGCAGTGTGATAAGAGTAAGACTGCATTCACAAATGAATCAAACAGTGCGATAACTAACACTGCGTCCAAATAGGTAGCAACAATAAAAGTGCAATAAAAGTAATACTGAAACCACACTAGCAGCAACAGATCAGTTCGATATAAGTAATGTTGCATCCACATGGTATTGGTAGCACCATCAACAAAAGGAAACTTAATCAACACTGTATAAGTAAAAGAACTGCATCAGTATATAATCAGTGGTTTGAACAAGAAACAAGTAATAAACATAGCTTGGAATTAGCAGATTTTTCAAATATACATTGTGTCAATGTCACCTCACGGATTCTGCATCTATAGATAGCACTAACCATCTCATGCTGTGCTTTTACATTGACCAACATATTGGCTGGCCTGTGCACAAGTTCCACAATGTTATTGGTAGGGGTGCACGATATGGACTAGAATTGCGATGTGCGATAACATTGTTGGATATCCTGATATCGATGTGAAACACGATAAATTAAGATTAAAATACAGAAATGTAGTGTCTCTCTGAACAGCAGCACGTTAATTTGTTTTGTTTTTTACTGTGTAATGAATCCAGAATAATTCCAAATATTTTGCAGGTTTATTCAACAATAGATGAAATCTAAAATTAGATAACACCTGTACAAGTAATAATGGTGCAAACATTTTGTGCGGTGCAAGGCTGTGTTCTCTCAACATTTAGTAATAAGAAATAATAATAAAACAAATTAATAAATACATAAGTAAATAATAGAAAAATAAGGTTAAAAAATAAATGAAATAAAATACAAACAAAAGCTCACTTTTCTGGTAATAGCACAAACTTATTATAGCTAGAGCTCAGCATCACAGAAGCAACATAGCCAACATAAAAGCACAAAAACTTGCAGTTTTTTCTAAAAGTTAGGTATACTGTGTAGAATGCTGTTTGTCCATACAACCTAAAAAAAAAAAAAGACATTAAAAGTATTTATTTAACGTTGATTAAACACAGTTCAATCTGGTTACCACATTAAGTAATTTTTTAGGTTGAACGGACAAACCATTGTTTACAGTGTAGAACTCTACAGTCAGAAAATATTTAACAATTAAAGCCAAAAACATGCCAACAGACTGCAAATAAGCTCAGCGATCCATTTTCATTTTTTCTATTAATTCTCCTGACTGCTAGCTAGTCTTTTTATTTTACATTTAGTCACGCATTGGACAATGTCATATCAACTTAATGAAATCTTCTTAAAGATTTTTGGCCAAGAAAACCAGCATATTTACTTTGCTTGGTTTTAAGCATGAACGCTGACAGGTCACTACATTTCCTGAGGCACTGAAAAATCTTTCAGAGGGTGCACTAGTGGCAGGCACACAATGATACTTCCTGGCAAGCACACTTAAATGAGGAAAGTTGAGGTGGTGCTTCCTACATCGGGCCAAAGGATCTCCCTCACTGTCAATTGTGGGCATGAGAAGATAGCTGTTGAATTCTGATTCAACAACAGCTTGGTCAGTGCCAGTGGGTAGTGGTACAGAGGAGGATGTAGATGGGATGGCAGACTGTAACAGGCTTCCTAAAGTCCTCTTTTTCCTCTTCTCACTTGGTGCTCCATGGCTCTGAGGAGACCCTGTCTGGAAGTATGAGGATTCTGCAACACAGTCTCTAATTTTCCAGAATTTTGGCTTTGACTGAGCGTGTCAGCTCACTGTCCTCCTTATCTTCTGCAAGAGTCTTTGTCTTCAGCAGCTGAAGAACTAGTTGCACATAAGATATGCTCACATAATCTTCTCCAGACAGGGCGTCGGTAAACTCCTGGAGTGGCTTCAGTGCCCTGTTTACTGATTCAAGGACCTCTATGTCCTGCCATGAAGGAACTAGATGTTGTGTATTTCTGTTCTCTGAGAGAACCTGTGACAGGGCCCACTGCTGCTCCAGTATTCTTTCCATCATCCGCTGCCTTGTGCCCCATCTTGTTGGGCATTCTGTAATTAGATAATGTTCTGGCAGGTTCAACTCCCTCTGAGCTTTCTTCAGTGCTTCCTTCTTTTTCCAACTGTGTGAGAAATGTCCAACCAGCTTTTTACACATTCCTCTAGCACGATCAATGCGACTGGCACCTTTAACTGCATTTTCTGTGGGGAAAAAAGCCCACAAAGATTATTTTAATTGACCGATTATTGGAATATTGGAAAGAATCGCGTCTCATCAGACTACTTCGCATTTTATGCTGTTTCTCACGTCACGTTCAGTGTTTGTCTTTGTGGTGAAAAAAGTTTTATATGTAGAAAATACAGCCACGTTCACCCAAGCGCTGAGGGAATGAACTCGGCGGGAAATTTAACTTTGAGCGCAAGCTAACGCGAGCTAGCTACCTAATGGTTAGTGGTTAGCTATCTAACCTATCTAGCTAGTTAGCTAACTTACCTGATTGAAGAAACCGTTTATTTAACCCTAAGACATTTTTAAATTACAGTTAAAAATAAGAATAAGTTACATTTCGGCGGGAAATTTAACTTTGAGCGCAAGCTAACGCGAGCTAGCTAGCTAGCTACTTAACGGTTAGTGGTTAGCTATCTAACCTATCTAGCTAGTTAGCTAACTTACCTGACTGCAGAAACCGTTTGTCACTGAAGCAAGCTAATGGTGTCTTATTCGGTACTGACAAACCTCTAAAATGGGTAGAACAGATAATCGGTGGGAACAGCACTAACTTAAATCATAAGCCACAACAAACAGTGAAAAGCAAAGTTAGCCAAACTAGCTAGCGTAACGTAGCTTGCTAGCTAGGATAGCTAAACTAAGCCCTTGACAGAACCATTAACTTAGCTCCATGAAGTTAATGGCATTTTCCCTCTCACTTATTCATCAAACATATATGAACCTGTTAGCTACTTACTTGAGTCTTGAGCTGAGACCAAAATTCAAACTGGGCAAATAAACCACCTCCGTCCTTCTTGGCCGAACCTCACAGAGCGTGCGCAGTTGAATCTTCAGAAACAAACTCACTGAATTAATTTGTCTGAACTCAATTTTTTAAGTTTTGCTTATTTTGTCACAAAAGTTGAGCAAAACTATATATTTTGAGTTAGATGAACGTTTGCCTCCTTGAATTAAGTCCCCAACTTACGATTCCAAGTATAAACAACTATTTCTTAAGTTTGATTTTCTACAGTGCAGTTGCTTCCACATGGTTGAATTTATTTTATCTTTTACAATTTTTTTTTTGTTTTGTTTATGTCCTTTATGTGAAGGATCTTCCTCTACCTTGGGTTCAGTCCTGAATGACTGCAGGTGACGCTGACATCTTTGTGCATGGTGAAACAAGCCAAAAGGTTGCACAGAATGGAATGTCAGCAATGAGCAGAATCTGAGAGTGTTCATTACATGCATCTAATAAAGTATAAGCCAAAAGTGGCCAAATTGGCTGATTAGCCAGCTTGCTTCCTAGCTATGTTTAGCAGGTAAGTAACAAAGTTAGTACTGTCAAATTGGTACACTGCACTGTTGGGTGCATGTACACGTGCTCCCACAAATGTCTTCTTTACACAGAATCAAGTGTAAAGTTGTGTAGCTTAGATGTTTTTTTTTTTTGTTTTTTTGTAAGCAAGAAAAACTCATTCTGCTAGTATGCATGCAACATCAGAACTAGCTACATAGCTACTAAATGAATTACTTGTGCTGCCCTTTAAACATGTTGGAGCACTAAGTTTGTTTTGTTTCTATAAGTCTCATGATGTATCTCAATGAATGTGTTTACTTTTATTTTCCTCAACCCTCCACAACTTTTCTTGTATTTTTTTGGTAACCATATATATTCTTTAATTGGTTACAGTTATGAATTACAGCTCATCTGGTGCTTTTGTACACTTTTTTTCAGTTTTCAATGGTTTCATACTTTATTTTGGTGTGCTTTATTGGAATAAATAGGCTCTGTGACGCTTATCTAATTGAATAAAATAAAAGCAATTAAATGGTTGTTTTAACAAACAATGGTGTATCTTTTTACATACACTAAAATGTAATTTATTGTCCTGTATACAACCTAATAATACCCACACACAGACATAGTAGCCCTACTTCTAGAATGGCTACACAATACACATTGGTCTAAGAATATGTCTGTGATTGCCCTATGCATATGCTGAATGTCTTGCCCATCTGGTGCTGCTCCACATGTTATTTCTACTGCAGCCAAAGTCCTGACCTATCTACTTAATTACACCAGGTCAATAGTTGTTTTTCCATGAGGCTGAACACGATCAATTATTACAAGGAAACATTTAGACTTTAGAGATGTCCTTCTTTGCTTATGTTGTTATTCTGTTTGAAGATAAACCTTTTCTTCCTTAACTACCAGAAATGACAATGGCACAACACTTCAGAGTCCTGTGAAATGGAATAAGTTTCTAGATGGATGTGAATTAGTGGATACAGCCCTATTCCACATTGTACTGTCAATACATATATCAGAATGCCTGTTAGTAAACGTACCTCCTTGTGTTGGCTCATAGTTTGCAAAGCAGTGCTTTGACAGTATGCAATTTTTCGAGAAATACCATTCTTACTTGTTGTATAAATTGGATATTTTTATATGGCCGTATGTGCTAAAACACTTAAAAGGGAATTTCAACAGTTTTGCAAAATTTCTGCACTAAGATAGTCATTCATAGTGGTTTGTTTTGAGATTATCCTTTCTAGGAGAACTTGGTGGAGATACTGGGCATCCAAAGCATGTAAGACCCCTAAAAGTTGTCTCACAGAGGTTAGAAATACAATGCCTAATGCATGATACTAGGGCTTGGCAATGCAACAATATTTTATGTTATCTTATTTATTTTATAACTACTCTACCCAACCTATGAAACTTAATGGGATTTCTTTTTTGTCATTCTGTTTTGGCACTGGCATTCAGAAATGTATGTATGCATACAAGGGTTAATGTATGTATGCATTACAGGAGGTTAATATGCCCCTGGCCCCTTCTTTCAATGTTCAGAACATTCTGTGGAAGGACTGTCACTTAATTGTTCAACCTCTAATTGTACCTCTAATGAAAATTTGCTGTATCCTCTTCTGCCAGGCACACTAAACAGATGTGTATGTATAGGCACTTTTTCTGTGATGAACTCAAACTCAAACTTGATTCCTTCTCTCTTCCTCCTTTTCCAGATGTATCTCCAGCCGAGCAGGAGAAGCTGTTCATCCAGAAGCTGCGGCAGTGCTGCGTCCTTTTTGACTTTGTCTCTGACCCCTTAAGTGACCTGAAATGGAAGGAGGTGAAGCGAGCAGCGCTGAGCGAAATGGTGGAGTACATCACTCACAACCGCAACGTCATCACCGAGCCTATTTACCCAGAGGTGGTCCACATGGTGAGTCATGCATAAAGAAAGTGGATGGATTAAGTCCTCATAACTTTCCACTTTATTCAGTCCTTGAGCTGGAGCTAAAGAAAGCACCTCTGGACCAGGTCTCTATTAAGCAACAAGATCTCTGCCTGCAGGCACAGGCTTTGAAGTCTTGGCATAGTACAATAGCACTTTTGTTTTCCAACTTAGGGAGACTGTGTGGGTCATTTTCTGTCTTATCAATGTGTTCGTGTGTAGTCTTGTGGTGCATCAACTGCAACTGGACATTTGCATGACTAGAGGGCCATGATTAAAATGCAAAAGTACATGTGTGGTCAAGCCACTTTTACTGTGGATGCAAGCAATCTCATTACCCTGACACACTGTTTTGCATTGCACCACAGAGTCTTTCTTTTGCATAAATCCTTTTTTTTTTTAACAGATTTTAAAAATGCCAGTTGGCCACTTGCACTTTACCATTTGCTAAAATCTCAGGATGAACAGAAGAACAGAAATGCTCCAAAATTAGTCTTGTTCCATTAACTTACATTAAAAATTAGGAATGTTTTTATTTCTTCTGCAAAGTTACCTTTTCAAAGATAAAAGGTTTTGTTGTGACAGCAACAATATGCATTTTATACATTAGCATTACTTGATTAGCTTGAAGGCTGTTGTGCTCAGTACATAAACTGACCTCCTGCGACTCACACTTATTACTAGTGTTGTGAACTTTTTTCCTGTGATTATTAAATATCAACAATAATCTCAAACAGAATGATGCATTCATTGCTCTGCGTATTAAATAAAATCTGATGCTGCTGTTTGAGAATTGTTTATGTTCATTGGTTCCAAAATTCAAACATCCCCTGAGGGCACATCACATTTTTATTTTTTCTTGTTTTCATTTAATTATAAAAATGGTGTTTGGTTTGTTTGATGTTTGGTTTATTTTCAATTGATTTGAGGTAGTGACTTCTGAATTTGTTTGAGAGAATAGACTCAAACAGTGGACAAACAAGCTAGTTTGTGTTAAGTGTGAGACCAAATATTCTCTGTAGGGTTTAAATCTGTATGTGCATGTATATGTGTGTATAATATATAATATGTGCGTGTGTGTGTGTATATGTATGTATGTATGTATGTGTGTGTGTGTGTGTGTGTGTGTGTGTGTGTGTGTATATATATATATATATATATATATATAGTGTGATAGTGTGTGTGTGTGTGTGTATTTTATATAACTCATATTACTATTTGTTAAAAATTATTGTTCAGGTATTGAAGTTGATCAATTTTTTTTTTAATGATACCTAGCCATAGTTATTGGAGGGGCAGTTTTTATGTATACTGAACATGACATCATTCATATTAGTTTTGAAAAAGTACAGTAAAATTGTTTAGTGTTGGTCAGTCTATGAAGCATTCATCTGTACAGAGTCAGGGGCTTCACTATCTGTGAAGCATCCATCTGTACAGAGTCAGGGGCTGCTCCACTATCTGTGAAGCATCCATCTGTATGGAGTTAGGGGCTGCTCCACTATCTATGAAGCCTCCATCTGTACGGAGTTAGGGGCTGCTCCACTATCTGTGAAGCATCCATCTGTACGGAGTTAGGGGCTGCTCCACTATCTGTGAAGCATCCATCTGTATGGAGTTAGGGGCTGCTCCACTATCTATGAAGCATCCATCTGTACGGAGTTAGGGGCTGCTCTACTTTCCCATCCTTTTTGGACCTGGCACACTTTGATGTCCTTTGCACAGATGATCAAAGCTGCAAAATGTGTGAAGATGCTAATATATATATTGTTGTGTTAATTTGCGATTGGAAGCTTGTTGTTGGTCCATTTAGATGTGGATGTGTTTTTAATCACATTCACTCATTACTAATACATGGACTAGTTTTGTGTTATATGCATTGTATTGTATGTACCTAATTATAGTTATTGTTGCTCACACTAATAAAGTGAAACTGTGCAAAACAGTTGAATGCAACCCAACCTACTGTGACTTCATTGTTGTAATTTTCAATAGTAATTATTGCAGTATTTTAGATACTTAGTAATTAGATTCTACTAACGGATAATGATGTTTTTCCTGCCTCCTGTCCAGTTTGCTGTAAATATGTTCAGGACGTTACCTCCCTCTTCCAACCCCACTGGAGCAGAGTTTGACCCAGAGGAGGACGAGCCCACACTAGAAGCAGCTTGGCCGCATCTACAGGTATGTCTCTGATCCACAGTCCAGTATTTAAGATCCGTTAAAGATCATTTTTAATAAGGGCATGAGCGAAATTAGACATAAATGCCAAAAAGACAATAGCTTATTTTTTATTTTAATTTTCCAAATGTTGTTTAATGATGTTAAAAATTTGAGCCAGGAAAGTATACCAATGCTGTATTTTGACGCTGTTGCCACACATATACTCAATGTTATAGCATTAATTATCTTAAGAGCTAGGTCTTCAGGAGTAATAAGCTTCTGGTAGGGTCTCCCAGGGCGAACAGGTCTGGAGTGAAGACCCAGACTAACTCGAACCGAAAACCCTCCTTGATAAATAGACACAGACAATCATGTACCCTGCCTGGGAGAGGGTCACCGGGACCTTCTGCTGGAGCCAGGCCTGGATGTTGCATCCCTTGGCGAGCGCCTGGTGGCCAGGCAGCCCACATAACCCGGCCGGGCTCAGCCCAAATAGGCAACATGGTGAGACCATGTGGGCCCACCACCCGCAAGGTCCGGCATGGGGCAGCAGTGCAGTGCTGTATAGGCAGTGCGAGATTGCAGGGAGGCCCTTTGTGGCCTAGGCCCCTGTGGAAGAAACTGGCTCTTGGTACATGGAATGTAACCTCACTGGGGGAAGTAGCCAGACCTTGTGTGGGAGGTTGACAGGTACCAACTAGATATAGTTTGGCTCACCTCCACCAACAGTGTCAACTCTGGAACCAAACTCCTGGATAGGAGTTGGTCCCTCACCTTCTCAGGGGTTCAATAACAGGGTGAGAGGTGCCGGGTGGGTGTGGAGATACTGACGAGTCCCCGGCTGGCACCCATGCAGGTGGAGTTGGTCCCGGTGGACAAGAGGGTCGTCTCAATGCGAATTAAAATCGCAGAGAGGAAAACTCTGACTGTTGTGTGTACTTATGCACCAAACAACAGGTCAGAGTATTTGGTATTCTTGGAGCGAGTGGGTGGGGTTCTGGAAAAGGTCCCGTCTACAGACTCCATAGTCTTACTGGGAGACTTCAATGCTCGTGGTTGGCAATGACTAACCCTAACCTGGAGAGGCGTGATTGGGAAGAACGGCCTGCCTGATATAAACCCGTATGGTGAATTGTTATTGGACTTCTGTGCCAGGCATGGATTGTCCATAATGAACACCAACTCCAACACAAGGATGTTCATAAGTGTACAATGTAGGTCAATGATCAACTTTGTTGTCATTTTATCTGACTTGGGACCATATTTTTATTTATTGGGCCGTCAAGCTGAAGAAAGAGGCCTTTAGGGACTGAATTGCATAAAGGATTCCCGACTCAGCAGGTAGGTACCAACAGGCAAAAAAAGGTGCAGCCGCAAGAGTGGCCAAAGCAAAATCTAGGGCATGGGAGGGGTTTGGTGAAGCCATGGAAAAAGACTTTTAGTCGGCCTCAAGGAGGTTCTGGACAACTGCCCAGCGACTCAGGAGCGGTTGGGGTGGCTGCGCCCAAGCTGTATTCGGCAAGGGTGGAGAAACTCTGACTACAAATGAGGATATTGTCGGTCGGTGGAAGGAGCACTTTGAAGATCTCCTTAATCCAGGAGACATGCCTCACTTGCGGGAGTCAGGGCCATACCCTGGTGAAGGTCACAGAAGCAGTTGGCAAGCTGCTCAGTGGCAAGGCACCGGGGGTGGATGAGATTCGTCCGGAGATGCTTAAGGCTCTAGATATTGTTTGGCTATTGTGGCTAACACGCTTCTACAATATTGCATGCACCTCGGGAACAGTACCCTTGCACTGGCAGACCAGGGTGGTGGCCCCTATTTTAAAGAAAGGGGACCGGAGGGTGTGCACCAACTGTCCGGGTATCACACTGCTCAGCCTCCCTGGGAAAGTCTATGCCAAGGTGCTGGAAAGGAGACTTCGAGACTTTGATGGTTGAACCTCAGATTGAGGAGAAATAATGCCGATTCCGTCCCGGCCGTGGAACAACGGACCAACTTTTCACCCTCTCATGAATTGTTGAGGTGGCATGGGAGTTTGCAAACCCAGTCTACATGTGTTTTGTGGATTTGGAGAAGGCTTATTACTGTGTTCCCCAAGATATCTTGTGGGAGGTCCTCCAGGTGTATGGGGTGCCAGGGATACTACTCCGAACCATTCAATCTCTGTACTCCCAGAGTGAGAGCTGTGTTGGTATACTCAGCATTAAGTCAGTATCTTTCAATGTTGGCATTGCATTCTGCCAGGGTTGTGCCCTGTCTAAACTCCTGTTCATGATATTCATGGACAGAGTGTCAAGGCGTAGCTGGGGTCAGGGGGGCATTATGTGTGGACGCTGGAGGGTGGCGTCTCTGCTATTTGCAGATGATGATGTTCTTTTGGCTGGTTCGCATGGATACCTCCAGCGCTCACTGGAGTGGTTTGCAGCTGAATATGAAGCGGTTAGTATCAGCACTTGCAAGTCTGAGTCCATGGTCTTAGCCCGGAAAAGGATGGCATGCCCACTCCTAGTAATGGGAAAGGACTTGCCCCAGGTGGAGGAGTTTAAGTATCTTGTTTTTAAGGGTCTTGTTCACGAGTGATGGGAAGAGGGATTGTGAGATCGGGATCGTGAGATGGGACAGACGGCAGCAGTAATGTGGTCACTGTACCAGACTATAGAGGTGAAGAGGTTGGTCTACATCCCGACCCTCACCCATGGTCATGAGCTGTGGGTAATGACCGAAAGAATGAGATTGTGAATACAAGCGGCAGAAATGAGCTTTCTTTGCAGGGTGGCGTGCTACAGTCTATTTGATAGGGTGAGGAGCTTGGTTATCCGGGAGGAGCACAGAGTAGAGCCGCTACTCCTCCGCATTGAGAGGAGCCAGTTGAGATGGTTCGGGCAACTAATCCGGATGCCCCCTGGACGCCTCTTGGTCGGGGTATACCAGGCACGACCTACTGGGACCAAGATCCCAGGGTCGTCATAGGACCTGCTGGAGGGGGATTATATCTCCAAGTTGGCCTGGGAACAGCTTGAGGTCCCCAGGAATGAGTTGGAGAAGGTTGCAGGGAACAGGGTCATCTGGGATTCTCTGCTCTCTCAACTGCTACCGTGACCCTATCTGGACTAAGCGGTTAATGATGATGATAATTATATGTAACTCATTTTGCTAAATAGCAAATGATTTTATTTCCTGTTATGTAAAGGTGAACTATTTACATCTTTTGCTAAAATTTAAAGAAGTAGTGTTATAGAGTTAGGAGGAAAAAACATTATAATTTATGAAAAATGTCACTGAGCTGCTGTGTGTCCCTGTAAAGCTTGAAATAATAATTGTCAAAGGCACTGGGCCTGATTTTGCATGAATTTATGTACTCATGTCACACGCACAGGCTCAAAAAGAATGTCTGACTCAATATTTCTGGGATGCAAAATCAACATTTTATTTATGACGATATGATGACAATAGGAGATATCTTTGCTTAGTATTTCAATGCACTCGCAATCATCTGATTCATCCACCCAGGAGAGGGGTCAGAAGCAGAACCAATGTTACAAAATGTTTTTCCACAAGTTGTGTGCATTTACATTCCAAATCCCCAAACTTACATAGCTTTTAAATAGGTAACTTTTTTTTTTTATTAAGAATTCCAATTTTTTTTATTCCAAAAAGAATAAAGTACTGATACTAATGTGTTTACTCAGCCTACACAGTGTGAACGTCAGGTACTTAAAAAAAGAAAAGTAAAATTAAGCACAAAATTGGCCATAGCATAATTCGGTCATGAAGAAATTGGAATAAAACTTCATTATCTGTGCTCCTCTGCTTTTTAATATGTGGATATAACTGAAATTAGAAAGTTTAAAAAAAAATTAATAGTTGAGTTTGTACATTCAAAGACATTGCTGCTCCAACCTATTGGTACCACAGAACAACCCGCATAAATAAAATGTGCTTTTACAGGACAATAGAATTAGCTCTGCTTCTGGGTTTAATTCCAATGGAACATGCTAAAAAAATCCTTGCTTTTTAAAAGCTGTTCTCCTCTCTTTCTCTTTTTCCTAGCTTGTCTACGAATTCTTCCTAAGATTTTTAGAATCACCAGACTTTCAGCCAAATGTTGCAAAGAAATACATTGATCAGAAATTTGTGTTGCAGGTAAGATATATTGCCACAGCAAAATTCAAAATATTTGTTTTTGTTAAATTGTTGTACAACGTGGAATAAATAATTGTGCCTGAACTGAACCACAGCTTCTGGAGCTGTTTGACAGTGAAGACCCTCGCGAGAGAGACTTCTTGAAAACCACTCTGCATCGCATATACGGGAAATTCCTGGGACTGAGGGCGTACATTCGGAAGCAAATCAATAACATATTTTATAGGTTAGTGTGTGTTTTTTGGTTTACAGATTTTCTTGGTCTACATTCATATGCTGTTTTAATTTCTTGTTTCACATATGTATATTTCATAGGTTCATTTATGAAACAGAACACCACAATGGAATAGCTGAACTACTTGAGATTCTCGGAAGGCAAGCATTTATATGATTATATGAAAAATAAAAGAGTGACTTAATGACATCTGCCAAAATCAATGTGCATTTCTTTAACTCCAACAGTATAATCAATGGTTTTGCCTTACCGTTAAAAGAAGAGCACAAGATTTTCCTGCTGAAGGTTTTATTGCCTTTACACAAAGTCAAGTCACTGAGTGTTTACCACCCACAGGTAGGTATCCTCCACTCCAAATAGTCTCTCAAGCTCTTAATGCTGTTGTCATGACACGGGAAACAGACTGCCTGGTCTTACAAATAGCAGAAACAGAAGTTTCTGAAAACAAATTGAAGTGGGTTGGAGTTATTATTAAATTCACCATAATACTGCACAGATAAATAGTTGCTATAGTGACAGCCAGTGCATTTGAAGCCCTTCTTTGCTTTTGGTATCATGGCTCCACAAAAAGATGCAGAGTGTGACAGCATAGAGACAAAAGCCAGTTCATGGAGGCGTTTTCCCCTTCTAGGAGTATGAAAATACCTCAGACACTTTCTGTGAATCATGGCCTAAGTATTATATTCAGCCATGCTTTTTAGCTTGTTTACATCTGTGAGCCCAAGTACTTAATGGAAAAAGAGGAGGAGGGGAGGAGAGCATCTGCCTCATGGCAAAAGTGGCTAACTCTCAGATCTCAATCAGCTCACACTTGTTTGAGATTCAGTGGTCCTGCATTCTAAGATTACACCTCATATGCTTGTTAAACAGGTTCATTTGGCAGCAAGCCAAATGGACACAGCATGCTATTGGCTCCATCTGGCCCGTGTTTGCTAGCCTTCAAGTGTCAGCATTATTTCTTTTTATTGTCAAGCCAGCCAAATGAAAACCACCCTCTTCTATACTATTTGTAGTTGGCGTACTGCGTGGTGCAGTTCTTGGAGAAGGACAGCACACTCACTGAACCAGTAAGTCTTTCGATCTTGCCTGCTCCAAATTTGGAACATGCAAGACCAGTAACCAGTTAACTCTCCTTATATTCTCCAAATATCAGTGTAATTATTGCCATTCATAAATGTCTTAAAGATATTTTTGTCTGAGTCAGCATAAGGTATGAATTTCAGTTTTAATTCATAGACTTAAGAATTAGTCTAGCCTCTTATTTAAAATATAATTAAAGAGAAATTTCACTGGCATATTTCTTGCATATAATGTATAATCAAGTGATTGAGGTGTAAAGTTCTGAATTATTCAGAGTGTTAGAGTTAGTGTGAAGATTTTTTTAGAACTAGATCTTAAGTGTTGTAAAATAATGTCTGATGCATCAGGCAGTGTATTCACAGCTATTTCAAATAATGTGATTCTTTGAGGTCGTTTTTTTTTTTTTTTGATGGCTGGTTACTATAATCGCTGTAATTCAATTCTGACTTAGTAAGTTTCTCTAGAATGGCTAATGATTTAGTTTATGCATACATTTAGGAAAAAAAATATGGAATTCCTCTATAAAATGTCTCACAAAGATACAGACCTGTGTCACTCTTGGCATCATCTGCATAACTGTGATGTTAAATGTACGACCATCTTAAATGATCCACATCTTTAGGTTGTTATGGCCCTTCTGAAATACTGGCCAAAGACTCACAGCCCAAAGGAGGTGATGTTCCTCAATGAGCTTGAGGAGATTCTGGATGTGATCGAACCATCCGAATTTGTTAAAGTGATGGAACCTCTGTTTCGACAGCTAGCCAAGTGTGTGTCCAGCCCACATTTCCAGGTGAGTCAGAGACTGGGTAAAATCCTCATTTGCGTGTAAGTGGGTCAATCAAAGCTTACTGAACAAAAATAATACAGTTGACCTGCCATCATTCTTTTTTCATATGTTCTTTTGCTCTGATTTTGTCTTTCTAAACCTTTATATAGGCTTTTTTACACCATTGTGTGTGAACAAATGAGCCTGATGAGTGTTTTTGTGCTGCAGGTGGCAGAAAGAGCTCTTTACTACTGGAACAATGAGTATATAATGAGCCTCATCAGTGACAACGCTGCCAAAATCTTGCCAATAATGTTCCCAGCATTGTACCGCAACTCAAAGACACACTGGAACAAGTAAGTATTCGATCCTGAATAGATATGTTTTAAGATGAGAATCAAACAGCACAATAGAGTCCAATTGACAACACAAAGAGAGAGAGAGCTCCAAAGTCTGGGTGCTATTACAACTAAAGGCCCTAGCATCCATGGTACTAAGATGATAGGGTGGAACCAACAGCAGGCCAGCAGCAGATGATAGTAAGAAGCATGGAGGGGTATAGTGTTAAAAGATATCACTAAGGTAGGAAAGAGTTAAGTTATGGAGAGCTTTCAAATTATTATTATTATTTTTTCTTTTTTTTAAATGAATCAAGTATTGTACAGAAAGTCAGTTGAGTTGAACAAGTCCAGGTGTAATGTGTTAACTGTAATTAGCACAGCTGACAATCTGAGCAGCAGTGTAAACTAATTCCAGTTAACACATTACACGGCCATTGATGTATAAGGATTTTCAATAGGCCAATTTTAAAATACAAATAATAAGTAAGATCAATAAAACGTTAAATTTCATACAAAAATAGATATGAAACAGTTTTATTATAATTTCAAAGATTTGTCAAATGTTTCCTAAACTTTTTTTACTAAAAATCTTATCACAAAAGTCCAGCACATTCACGGCTTTTCATTTGACTTAACAATGCAAAAAATTCATTTTGATTTTTAAATCATTTTGATCAGAACCAAAAATCACACATTTGTAAAAGTAGGTAACAAAACAGGATAAACGCTATTTCTATTATACTATTTTTTACATATGGGACCTTTCCTTGCCATTTTTTTCTGGTACTCAGTAAAAAGATTCACAGTAAAAAATATGTGGTAACAAGTTAATTCTCCTGCTAACCACTTCAGACCTGCTGCCCATGCCCCAGCTACTGCCACCTGCCTTGGACTAGCTGCCCATCCTACACTGACGTTTTCATAGACTCCTAGCTATTACTACTACTAATACCACTGCTATTAATATTAGTACTATTAATATTAGTAGTATAATCACTTTGTAGGTAGTTTGACCAGAGATGGATAGGTACCCCCTTGTGAGCCTTGGTTTCTCCCAAGGTTTCTTCCTCAATTCTGAGGGAGTTTTTCCTTGCCACTGTCGCCCCTGGCTTGCTCACCTGGGGGTTTTTACATTGTTGTTAAAACTTTGTCTTTACTAGAATTCTGTGAAGCTGCTTTGTGACAACATCAGTTGTAAAAAGCACTATACAAATGAATTTTATTTGATTTGATAAATTGACACATTTTTACTAACCAAACTACTACTTTGAATTAACGTTTTAAAATGTATTTTAGTCAAAGTAAATTGTAAAGTAAATTACAGCTAATTCAATTGTTACCACAAAGTAAGTCATTTTTTTAGGTAGAACTTTTTACAGGTAGACATTTTTTACAGTGTAGCTAAAACAGTAATGTAATATAGTATCATGCCATTAATCTGCATTGTATAGTTTACTTTAATTTTAGACTAACAATAGATGACAGCAGATAAAATGTTAACAAAAAATGCATTTCCTTCAGGCAATGAAAAAATACACAAGCAATTTTTATTTTTGTTTTAAATAAAAAAAAAATTACATTAATTTCTCTTCTCCTAGCAAGGTACTCTACTCTTGCTACAGAGTCAGAATTAACACACTGCCTATGGTGAGAGATATTTACAGTGGTATCTGGTAAAATAAAACAGTTATAGATATATAAATAAAAGTTAAGTGCAATTACATGTACGTTATTTTCTGCACTTTTCTCATTATATTGTATAAAGATTAAACATAAACGGTTGTTTCCAAAATATTAGAAAAAATAACTCAAATTGCATTAAAATCGATTCTAAAAACACTTAAATAAAGTACTTTATATACATATATGTTATTATTTGAATATAAAGCACAAAAACTGCTATAACATATATCTATTATAGGAAACACTGCAAAAAAAAAACACTTTTTTTTTTGCGAAATCAGTCAAAATTTACCAGCACAGAATTGGCCACCAATTTTAAGTGTCTCAAACTATGAAATTTATAATGAAAATATATATATGTAGAAATCATTTAATTTCCATTATTTTTTTTTTTTTTTTGAGGTCATACCACATGATGTACAAAAGTGGCAATGACATGCCAGCTGTTAAATAGGTTATTTTTTTCCCAAATTTCAGAGACTCTTAAAAATCTGCTTGCTGCTTCCATGGGTCCTTGGCAAACTGCTATACGATGCAATCTCCTGTTTTTGAGATGCTTTTAACATAAATGTCCCAATTTGGTCCTTTCTTGATGGTTACGCCACATGATATTTCATAAAATGGACATCATTGGACAAAGTTAGTTTTGTATATTATGATGAAAATAAAAAAAATAAAATTAGAAATGCTTTGCAATTTTGAATCGCATGACAACGCTTTGGAAATCATGGCAAACAGGATAAAAAATAAAAATGAATACATTAAGTAATTTCAAATAAGTTTCCAAAACAACACTCATGGCCAGACGGTCTCACCACATGATATTTTGACCCTTTAAGTAACAGGAAAATTACAAAGGAAAATTACTTTGAAAAGTTAAAGTGAGTAGATATGTGAGAGAAGTACTACACATATATATATACATATTTATGCATTTAAACCTTTTTTAAAACTGAAAAAATGCTGTCAGAATTTAGGCATAACGTTGACTCTTGTATAAATTGGAGCCTGTAAAGGTGGAGGAAAACTAATTTTGCAACATTGTGGAGATGAAAAAGGCAATCTAGGACATATTTATATGTGGTTCGGAAGAGAGCATATTGTGTTTACTTGAGAGGAAAGGTGTATTGAGCAGCCATTATTACATAAAACTACGTACTTTAGACAGTGTGGATGTGGAACCAGTAAAGAGAATCCATTTACCTAAAGAAATTTTTTGGTCATCCAAGTTGTAATGTCTTTAAAAAGTGCTTTGGACAGATTTCTTAGGGAAGCATACAGTCCTTACATCTTGTTAGCCAAATAGGGTTAAAGTGAAATAATTTGAAACAAAGCAGACAAACTTATGATCTTCTACCCTTTGCTCTGTACAGGACCATCCATGGCTTGATTTACAATGCGCTGAAACTGTTCATGGAGATGAACCAGAAGCTCTTTGATGACTGCACACAGCAATTCAGAGCTGAAAAAAATAAGTAAGTACAGACTGTCATCACATTCGACATGGCATTCTTTTATTTGACCAAACAATGCAAACCTTAACATAACCCTGTTTTCCTGTACTGCAGAGAGAGAGCAAAGTTAAAAGAACGAGAAGAGGCCTGGATTAAGATTGAGAACCTTGCCAAATCAAACCCACAGGTGTGTCTGTCTGTTTGGATGGGTACATTTGTTCTGTCAGGCTAAACATTATTTTAAAACTGATTAAGCTGATTATATCTGAGCTCAGCATGAACAATAGGGACTGTTGGAAGCATTAAACAATGCTAACTCAGCTTATATGCCTCAAGGAGGATGAACTACAGTTGCTTAGTGTCATTTAAACTTGTATCACAGATGATCTTCCAGCAATGTGTGCACATGAGCACATGTTTCTGGTTACTGCCTGCAAGCATCCTCTGTCATGTGTTCTTGCACGTTGGGCGCAATCAAACGACGTTTGGATCAATCTCTGCTTTTTAAAGCACAACTCTAGGTTATCAGAGGTTTCCAGCATAAGGATGTAGTTATTTTAATTGTGCCTGTGCACTCAACTAAGGAGGGTCTTAATAGTACATTTACACACATCTCTCTGAAACTTCCTTAAACCTACATGCCGATGTAATTAGCAAATTAATTCCTATAATTGTAATTATCAACCTCTTCAAACTACTCCATTCCTTTTCTTTGATTAATCTTTATCCATCTTCCTTTTTGTCTAAAACTCACCCTCTTTTTAACATTCATTTTTCTGTTTTCTTTTTCTTCTTCTCCTTTGTTTTGCACTAGTTCCTTATGTATGTTGATTCCTCTGGCCTAAATAGCCCTGTAGAAATGGAGACTGATGGGCCTTTGATAGAAGATATTCAGATGTTAAAAAAGACTGTAGAGGAGGGAGCCATTCAGGTAACTGCGGGTTTTGTCTTTTAATGAATTATAGCTTAACATTAACATTTGTGGAACAGTAGCCCATATGGAAATACTGTACTGTAGAGTATATTAGTGTAGTGCTGAGAATGGCTGTATTCTTTGGTCTCTACACTGTTGAGCCTGATACATTCTGACAAATCGCTGAATGAAGATTATTATAAGATGATAGAGCAAGCAATGTATCACATTCTCTCTGACATAATAGGATCTGAGAAGTAATCAGGCTATAGAATGTTATCTGTGAGACTGACTGATATAAGCAAAAAAAAAATGTACACATCTGCAGATAAATGTAGCACAATGATTTAATCAAGTGGACCCTTGGTAACTTATGCATATGCTTTAAAATAGTTGTTTCCTATTTAAAATATGTATGATTCAGAAAATAAATCTTTACATATGGGCAGCAATGGGCTCTGCACAGGAATCAGTTTATTACTACATATTATACTTACATATACTTACTTACTAAGCTACCTTCTCCTCTTTTGGAGATAACTGTCATGATCAGATTAGATCTCTGTTGGGAAAGGCAACTTCCCAGATATACTTGAAACAAGGTTTCTTTAATTTATATTATATGTAACATAATCATACCATGTGTAGTTCCTAAGTGGTACAGATGTTTGATTAATAAGATTATTCATATTTCAGGGGTGGATTGACAGCTAGGTTTGAATGTTGATTGCTTAACTGAATCAAGAGTTGTTTATATTCTGTAACATTCCTACTAATCTCTTTTCACCGAGGTATTGTGCTTTAGCTTGTAGGGATGCACGATGTTATCGGAATCACATCAGTATTGAACTGATATTTGACAATGTATTTATTGTACTCTATTATTGTATTTGATGATGTCT
The DNA here is from genome assembly GCF_015220715.1 of Pygocentrus nattereri. NCBI lineage: Eukaryota > Metazoa > Chordata > Actinopteri > Characiformes > Serrasalmidae > Pygocentrus > Pygocentrus nattereri. The sequence goes on from NC_051220.1 coordinate 15,603,553, forward strand.
TGTTTTTGTATTTATTGAAGAGAGGAATGTTTAGATGATGCTGGCCTGCTTTGCTAAAAAATATGCATTTTATTAAATTTATTGCATTTATTGAGCTATAAATAGTATTTTTTTTCTTTGTAAGGCAAATCTGAGTAGATGTAGTCCCAGTATCTACATTTTTAGTCCCAGTATCTACATTTTTTAAGGATCCTTATCAAAAGATATGTACATGAAAAATATTGGATATGAGCATCAGTATACAATTCCTATATTGGTGCATTCCTAGTAGTATGGCTTAACAATGTACGTACAGTGATTTGAAAAATGTTGAATATCCCCATGTAAATTACGTTTTGTTGATTCTCTAAGTGGAAATAAGTTAATACATCCTATACAGAGAACGCCTGTACAAAATATGTAAATTTTAGTGCATTTATTTCCTGAGTGTAACATATTGGAAAAGCATAAAATGTGAATGTACATTAATATAAATATATAAAAATATAAAATGAGTGTGTGTATAAATAAATATAAAACTACATTTATTTTTTTTATGTTACATTCATTATATAAACAGTAATTGTGCATTGAAATGTGCAGAAGTGTGTAGTAGAGAATGTTAATTTACTTTTATTTACAAAATCAACAAGGCCTATTTTGACCCAGTGGCACCCAAACTTTTGCATACGTCTGTATATCATGTTCAAAATTAAGAAGTCGAATAATAATGTATCCATCCATCCATTTTCTAAGCCGCTTCTCCGTCAGGGTCGCAGGGGGATGCTGGACCCTGGCAGGATAAAGGCAGGATACACCCTGGACAGGTCGCCAGTCCATCGCAGGACAGACAGACAGACACAGACAGCCACTCACACCTAGGGGCAATTTAGCATGGATGGATGGAATAATAATGTAGTCACATGCAGATGTTTGTGGCAGAAAGCACAGTCTCAGATCATAAACAAGCAAGAACTTTTGACACTAATACTTTAAAATCAGTTAATTACTCCCAGTGATGTGTAGTATATTCTGTCTAAGACAAATTTTTATGTGATCTTGGTTGTGTGCAGTTGCAGAGGGATCAGCGGAAAGACCGGCCGCTGGTGAGACGTAAGTCTGATCTGCCTCAGGACATGTACACCACGAAAGCCTTGGAGTCGCACCGTCGAGCTGAAGACATGATCACCAACCATGACGGCCACTAGCTTTGTTTCTCTTCTCCTGCATCCTCCTCATTCTTTTCTAAACACAGCTCATTCAATAAACCAAGAGCGCCGAGGCATACTGCCACACACAACACTCTCCCCCTGACTAAAAGTTTGAATTGCTCAGGTTTTTGTTTAACAGCTATGGGGCCAGCATTAAGGTTTTCTTCCTCCCCCTCTCAATGTTTTTCTTTTTCCCATACTCTGCGTGTTGGTCCACTCCATCCTGTCTGCGCTCTTTAGATCTTGGCTCCTGGTGCTCCTGGCTGGAGGCAAGGGCTGGCCGAGAAACCATGCGGGAAGGTGCCACCATAGCCTTGGTTGATCTTTTTTTATTTTGTTTTTGTTTTTGTCAAAGGGAACAAAGTATGTCCAGAGACTGTTTGCAAGGAGAGTGGTATGTCATCTTTTCCATCCATTGCTTCATCTTCTGTTCTTCTTGGAAACCCAGGGACAGTTGCCAGTGCTAAGACCAACATAATGAAGAGCATTTCTGTTATCATTTCTTATTGTTTTCAACCTTTTTCTTATCATTGTGTAAGTACATTTTTGTGCCATAAGATACTCTTAACATTTAGTTACCATATGTGTCTTGTTTTATAACTGACTTCTCATGGCAATATTAACCACACTGAGTGGTATATTGATGGTTCAAACAATGGTACCATTTTTTACTTTTCAGATAGCAGAGCCTTTGTGGGACCTTTACAGCAGATCAATTAGAATCAAGAGTAATCTAGGCCAATGAGTGAAAATAGACTCTTATCTAAATCCATATTTACTCATATGTTTTAGATTACTCAGAACCTTGTAAGTCAGAGTAAGCCACCAATCCAGCAGGTATTTTGCTTGCTTCCATGGTATTGGGTATACACCAATGCTGCTTTTTGCTGTACATTCCTCAAATTACTGCACCTTAATCTCAAAGAGCACATCCCAGTATGCTAATGCTTGTTACTGCTAAACTGGCAGTACTGTACACAAACTGTCACAGGAGGTGGGATCACCAAGAAGAACAGAGAAAACATGGTTGTGAGCTAACCTGGGCCCAAAAGTGTGGTAATATTATAATGACTGTAAGAGAGTGAGTCCCGATTGATATTCTCTCTCATCTTAAGATGATCTGTGTGTGGGAAGATGAAACCTGAAAGGCTCTATTTACATTGTCCCTGAGACTTACAGGCCAGGGGTGGATAAAGTACAGAGAAATTATACTCAAGTGAGAGTATTTTTGTCACAATCTTGCTCTGTGGCAGTATGGAGCCAAAAATATACTTAAATGAAAGCAGGGGCGGACAATACAGTACATCTGCACTTAAGTAGATGTACTTATGGTAAAGTGCTACTTGCGTAAGTATAAGTATTCCTTAGTCTATATTTCTGCTTAGGGAAAAGTACAAAAGTTCTAATTTGTGAATGTACTTAAGTATTAAAGGTCAAAATACACACACACACACACACACACATTTTCTAAGCCGCTTCTCCTTCAGGCTCACGGGGGGGTGCTGGAGCCTATCCCAGCTGTCATTGGGCGGAAGGCAGGACACACCCTGGACAGGTCGCCAGTCCATCGAAGGGTAGACAGACAGACATACACAATCACTCACACACTCACACCTAAGGGGCAATGTAGCATGTCCAATTGGCCTGAGTGCATATCTTTGGACTGTGGGAGGAAACTGGAGAACCCGGAGGAAACCCACGCAGACACAGGGAGAACATGCAGACTCCACGCAAAATACATTGAATTATAATATAACTTTTATGATTAAGATCGGGGGTGGCACGGTGGCGTGGTAGGTAGCGCTGTCGCCTCACAGCAAGGAGGGCCTGGGTTCGATCCCCCGGTCGGGCGACCAGGGTCCTTTCTGTGTGGAGTTTGCATGTTCTCCCCGTGTCTGCGTGGGTTTCCTCTGGGTTCTCCGGTTTCCTCCCACAGTCCAAAGACATGCAGTCAGGCCAATTGGACGTGCTAAATTGCCCCTGGGTGTGAGTGTGTGAGTGACTGTCTGTGTCTGTCTGTCTGCCCTGCGATAGACTGGCGACCTGTCCAGGGTGTATCCTGCCTTCCGCCCAAAGACTGCTGGGATAGTACTTGTAATTTTGACACTTAAGTACATTCACAAACAAGCTTTTGTACTTTTACTCAAATAGATGGAATTCTTGTACTTTTTGCTCAAGTACAGAAGTATTATACTTCATCCTGAAAAAAACTACAGTTATTTAAACATGTTCAAGCATGTGAAAGTAAAAGGCATGTAATGCGGTGGTGAGAGGTACGGCAACTAATCAGCAGTACTGGTAGTCACACAAAGACAGTCGTATTAGCATAACAGTTATGGGCAGATTCATTTTAAACTGATATAAATTTGGTTGAATGATTTAACAGTAAATTTTAATGTGCAGGAACTAATTGGCAGAGAAAAAATAAAAGTCTCATGGTCTTAGATATGTCATGAGTGCTTTGAAAGGAGTATAAGGAGTACTTGTAAAAACAAGTATGTTTTTATGCTAACACTTTACAGTAAGACTCTTATTAAAGGTTTATGAAAATGAGCTTATTAATGGTTATGTATTATCAGCGTAACCCCATAAAATCATAAATGAACAGTTTAGTAAGAACAGATTAATAAGAAGGGCAACCTCTTATATCTGACAGGTTTAAAAAGACTGATGAAGAAGTAAGATAATTAATAACCATTAATAAACTCGTGTTAAACTATTCATACATGCTTTAATGTATGAATTGAGACAGTCTTGGGCTGGAGGTTAGGGAACTGGCCCTGTGACCGGAAGGTTGCCGGTTCGATCCGCAGTGCCAACAGTCCATGACTGAGGTGTCTTTGAGCAAGACACCTAACTCCCAATTGCTCCCCGGGTGCCATGGATAGGGCTGCCCAACGCTCCAGGCAAGTGTGCTCACTGCCTCTAGTGTGTATTTATTCACTAGTGTGAATGTGGTGTTTCACTTCACAGATGGGTTAAATGTGGAGGTGGAATTTCCCCATTTGTGTGATTAAAAAAGTATCACTTAACTTAAGAGTAGTCCGATTGTAAGGTGGTAGCATCTCATGGAAATGTACTTTCCAAATTAGACACAAGTACAGTTAAACAGTTAAAAAAAAAACAGTGTATCAAGTATATTCCACCCCTTCTGAAGGACATGGAGAGGGAAGTGTCAAAATGCCAACAATGACAGCTTTTGCTAGTATGCCATCATTTGTTACATCACTTCTTCAAACTGTAGATATCTCTTCACTCTATTATTTTGCTGTCCTCAACCACGACGACTGTTACTTCCATCAAGGAGTTGAAAATACACACTTGTCCGCCCCTCTTCTGAGACATCTGAGTGCCTTTATGATGGGTGCGTAGGAGATGTATGATTTCTAGATGTGAAGAGAAGGAGTGATAACTGCAAGGGAATGACTGCTGTCTAGTAAGAGGTTCTAAACGTGGTTCACTTGGATGAGCGCATACATTCTACTGCATTTGTTAACATACATAGGCACATTTACGGAGAAACATACCGGTGTGAGGTCGACACATTGATTGTTCCTTTCATTCTCTTTTAGAGGCGAATGAATTCCTGTAGTTTGGAAAATTGATTCAACTACCTAGAAGCACTTCCTGGAAACTTGAAAGCCGTTCACTTATTTGTCTGTGTGGGTGAGTGCGTGCATGCGTGCGTATGTGTGTATATAGCTAGTTAAGTGATGTGTGTGATCATAGCATGCTTAAAAGTATACTGTGTCTTTACATTTTCTTATGTAGAGATGTCTTTCTGTACCATTGTTTGAACTCACATTGGATTATTCCCCCCTTTGTCAACAATTCTATTAATAAATGTTTGAGTACTGTAGATATAAAATGAAATAAAAAAACATTTATTTAAAAACATGCCCTCAAACATGACCCAACACACGGACACACACCAACATGCAGCCTTCTGCTGAGCATTGAAGATGTCAGTTCATGTTTTGATTTTGTTACTCTTGTGCTTTACTGTGTGTTGATGTTGAGAAGCAAATAGACTTTATGTATTAAAAAGAACAGAATAATATTTCAGTTTTATTTATCTCTACTACTCTTACCTTCTATTTACTGTACTATTACAAATATCTTAGCTTAACTTAAGCTTCCCAAAATATTATTTTAACATGGTAAGTGTCCTTTCATATATGACCTGTACTATATGACTTCATTTAATATTGTACATATATTTTCCTTTCTTTTATTTTTCTGTAGTATTATATATCTAGATTTATTTGTAAAAAAAAATTAAGAAAAAGAAAAGTAGTCCTATGTACAGAAATGTAAAAAAAAAGACTGCAGAACATTGGAATGTGGCACAAACTTTGTTCTCCATTTCAGTGTGTCAGCATCAGGAAAGTCATGATATTTTCTATCAGTTTGTACCTTCAAAAAGTTTGTTGAACCATTCTGAAACCTGCGACAAACGTTTATTCGATTGCCATTAATTGTGAGCCTTTACCCAACTTCAGTGGTGTATATCTATATAGAATGAATAAAGAGTCTATGTGGATTTATATTTTCATCTGACAGTGAGTTGTTTCACTCTGTTTCTTCTGTTACTATGTATGTCACACAGTCCTTAGAGTGAATACAGAGCTTAGATTAAAGCTAGTCCTAAGCAGTTCAGTTAAAGTACATAGAAAGGAAATTTCCCCACATTTCCTCACATCTTAGCACTGTTTTAAGCTTAAGCATTTCATTTCAGATACATATACTGCCGATTCTCTGTCAAACTCTGTCATTGTCAAATGCTGGACTGTAACGTTTTTTTTAACACTAGAGGGCTCTACATAACCTATTACGTTACAAAGCTCAAGCCAATCCAAAAGCTTTTGCTCTGGAAACCTTGGGATACTGCAGTGCTCTTTATTCACATAAACCAATAACTAATCCTTTTATGACCCATGAAATCCTGCCAAACCTTTCACCATAAGTGAACATAAAGTTATGAATTTTGTGGTTCCATGTGTTAAATGTTTTCACAAGCATTTCACAGTGATGCTTTGGTATTAGCTGGATAGGCACCTCACCTTTGTTGTGGCACACTAAATGAGCCTTCTACCAATAAGCACACAATTATTGTTTTATTTATTTGAAATAAATCATGACATTGCAGAAGATCTATTCATTGTAGTATTACCGAACTTAGAGCATCGTGAACTGGTAAAGTGGCCCGGACCTGCATCTTTGGCAGATGAAAACATTCCACTCACTAATGACAGCAGTGAACAGCTTTTCATTTTCCTAGACAGAAACTTGCAGAGGAAACCTTTCATGCAGCAGTCGAACAGTCAGTGAAATATGGTTGTCAATTTTTCCCAAAACATTTTATCAACATATCAAGAAGGTGTCATAATAAGCAATAAACAACTCTCCAGACAAACATGGAGGTAGATCTTAAGGCAGTGGTGCCCAATCTTATCTGCAAAGGGCCAGTATGGCTGGAAGTTTTGTGTTGCAAACAAGTGGGAGCACACCTTATTCCACCTGTGGTCCATAAATTCTCTGGGGTCCATAAACTCTCCCTTGTGGAAAGTTAGATTTTTTAAAAAATAAATATTCCTTATTTTTTGTGGTAATCGAGTACATGAATACAGTTCAAACATTTGCTGAACCTGTAGAGTCTGCCCTTTCGATTCAGCTAAAAAGAAGGAAATTGACCTAACTGACCAATAGGCACTCACCAAGGACTTACCCATCATGCTGGAAACCCTCCGTTCTTGGTTCAGTTGACAACAGAGACACGAGAATTGATGCGCAAATGTTTACAGCCGCTGAAGTTGCAGCAGTTTTGGAAAGTAGCAACAAAAATAGTGGAGCATTTTGATATGAAACATGTGGGTATCAGGTCATATGCAAGTGCCATTAAAGGCAAATGTAAAATGATATGCAAAAATTGAGGAAATGCCTTTGGAAACCAGAGGGTTTAATTAATTGGTTTGCTTTCAAATGACTGATCAGGTCTGCTTCTGCTTTGTTGGAATGAAAACCTGTAGGCACGATGGCTGTTTGTGGGTAAGATTGGACACCCCTGCCTTGAGTATATTTTGCAAGAGTAAACTATACTTTCCTGTGTACCCTTTAGTCCTAATTGTTTTTTGTTGAGACTGGTGACAGCAATATACAGTGTATGTGGGAACTATACAGGTTTATGTGGTCAATTAGTTTAATTCAAGTCAGATTTATTTGTATAATACTTTCTACAACATGCATTGTCAAAATGGGGAACCATCCTCCTTTGGTTGAACTGAGCAGTGTTTGCCACTCCCAATGAAGTAAAACCTGGAATTAGGAATAAGAAAGGAATAAAGGTCTGTAAACACTTTGACACATGGAGCACCATAATGTTCTAGATCTACTAGCTCTACTTCCAAGATGTTGTAGTTCTACAGTTTGGGTAAACATTAGAAATAGAACATCTTTTAACTTCTTAAAAACCCAGGCTTATTACATAATAAGACTTACTGTTCAGTAACTACAGGGGACTTTACTGCAAACTGGCCGAGCTATTCTTAGGTCATAGAAGTGTGTAATAACAACACTGGCTGTTTAAGGGGTTAAAATAATTTTCTAAAATTCCACTGAAGAGGAAACTTATGAGCTGATCCAGATGTGATGTAACTCCAAAAAATTCTAAACTACTAATCTTGAGAGATTTTGTGTACAAGCATTTGTAAAAACTCTACACATCAACAAACAGTTTAAAGTTACATTTAAAATCGCGTGTTAGTTCATGCCCCTGGTCATATTAATCATGATTCTTCATATTTCATCCTATTATTATACATGTCCTTATATGTAATGACATTCCTGTTTTCCCATCATCTTCCATTAACATAATTTTATTTTGCCTGCCTTCATAACATTTTCAGATTTTTGAATACAACATGCACTGGGATGGGAAACATAATGTTAACCAATAATATCCTGTTTCACCTCCCACTCTTACCACCCTTCATTTAGCAAGACTGCTCAGCTAGCTCACATTTCTTTCTCGAAAAAAAGAAAATTGCACTGATTCTCTATTCACATTCATATTTATGGGCTAGGGTCAGTTTTTGGCTATTAGCCCAGGGTAGTTTCTCTTTCAACCTAGATGGAGTAGGGGGAATCAGGGGCAGTGGGGAGAACAAATTAACAGTGCATTTATACAATAGAGCATATTACTATGCCTCCTCTTGGTGCTATGTTGAAAGTAGTTTTTAGGAGAAAACTGCAAACCGCTATCATGTTCAAAGACATGGTCCCTAGCTGCAAGAGACCAAAGATAAACATCAGTTTCCACAAACGTAGTCTCTTCATAGAGTACACTGAAAGATGGTGATGACAGTGGCATAACTGGTTCAGACCAAGAAAAGCCAGCCGAAGGAAACAGACAGTAACAAGCAGAGGCAAGGCTATTAACCCTGAAAACCTAAGGGGAGTCTGAAGTTGACTTGATTTCCCTTGTGAAACTGGCAAGCCAAGCTTGCAAAAGATTTCATTGCCTTGGCTGACAGATAAGACCTGGCTTAATACTGTAGTTCAGTGTAGGAGAGGAGTTGCTACAAAGTTGCTTGTGTTCATGATAAAACTGTTTTTTGAAATCTTGCTTTTAAGTGGGCATGTGTTTGAGAGACATCTTTGTATAGCCAACCGAATTGCTTTAGAGGCAGGGTCTAAATGGTGCACATTATACGTGACTGATCATAGGCATCTCTGTTTGTGCCTGACTTACATACTTACATGCATATATTATTTTGTCCCTTGATACCAAAGAGCACCAGACTCAAACACCATCTAAAGTAATTTTTTTTTTTCAATGTAGAGTATCTGTTTAAAAAGTGGAATGTAATATTCCCTGCTGCAAAAAACAGCTAAGATCAGCATGACCAAGCTGGTCTGTGGTGGTTTATGTAGGGCTATTGACCAATATTCCAGCATCCAAAACAACATATGCTAGCTTTGCTGCTAACCAGCTATGCTGGTCTACACTGGGTAAGGGAGAGAGTTTCGCTCAGTGACAGGTAGGAGTATTTAAAGGAGAAAGTGAAACATGATATATTTGCTTACTGCCCTCTGGTAGATGTAATCAAAACTCAAAAAACAATTTGCAGGTGGACAAAATTCACTACAATCAAAGATTATAGGAAAACAAGTATTTAGTCTTTTAATTGGTATGATATGAAAAATTGTGCTAAATAGGCTGAATAGTCCTTTGTGGTTCACTGTTTAGGTAAAACTGATAGATACTGTAGATAGATGGATAGACTGGCTATACTGTAGATAGACTTACATGATGCCACCAAGCTGAGAGAGCGACTGTTAGCACAATGTTCCTCCAAGATGAGTGAAGTCTTCTGATGATAATGTACCATTGTATCTAGCTATACTGCATAGGGTCCACAAGTATTCAACATATTTTCAATTATGTTTTCCCCACAGAATCTTGTTTTCTAGTAATTAGCTATCAACCTCAATGCTATGTAATGTTTTAAAACAGAACCTACAGGGATCACAATGTATCTCGTGCATGAACAAATGCTAAAATGATCAAAGCACTGCAAGATACTAAATATCCTACTATATACATAGAAATACACATAATCAAATAAATGTACAGTCAGTGCTTTCTGAAGTGTTGCAGACAAATCATGAATGAAAATAAGTGTACAATTGTAAAAAGTAACTGTGCAATTGTAAAAAGAATACTATTTCCTTGACAATGTTTAGTTCCCTGCAATGAAATAACTGTACACAGATGGTGCTAGATCCCATATCACCGCTGCTCTGCTGTCAGGTAAAATTTGCAGCACCATTTGTAATTCGGACTAAGGGGGGAAAAAAACAGAAAAACAAAAACAACAGTATTACGCATGTTAAGCTGTGAACCCGCAGTACTCCAATCAGCAACCAAAGCACTCTGTTTCACCTCTGAGTTTAATATCCAACCCAACTTGATCTGATCCGGAAGATCAGAATGCCCTGAGATGAGTGTAATACGTTTCTGGGACATGGCCTGAGTCTTTATTTCCGTTTCCCCTGGCCTGGGATTCCACTGATGAATGCTGATGTGTGGTTTTAGTGAGAGCAAATCTAAAGCGAACCTTTTAGCCTCCACGTGCCTCATGGATTACTTCCTGTCTGGCCACTGGACTTAAAAGACTAGTTTTTCATCACTACACCCCTTCATTTCTATTTCTGATTGAACACTGCAACATAGCCAGCGTGAGTCTAGCCTCACATGGGCCTTCAACCAGACTTGGCTGGATTCTGGGAGAGGAGATGATTTTGCAAAGGCCGTCATCAGGTTTCTGTCCTCAACAAAAGTGAAAGGTTCTTTATTACTTTTAATCTGTTTTCCAAAGCACTGACTCCACCAGTGTAATTTCATCATGGCCTGAATTAAGTTCAAGGGTTACAATGAATAATTGAAACACATGTTTTATTTGAAAACAATCACAAAAGTGCACACATATGGCCCTTTTCCCACATGTCACAATCATAATCTCCGGTCCCTCTTGCAAATCCTGGAAAGACCAGTAAGGCTAAACCTTTGCATGCATGAGAGAGAGAGAGAGAGAAAACAAGATTAAACTTCAGACTAGAGGGGATTTATGGGAGTATAATATGCTACATGATATGACAAATATAATCATTCTGGATATTAACAGAGCAAATGTTATGTTTGCTGTGGTGATATCCGGGCTTTCCTTATGGTTCTTTAGCCAGGAAGAGGAAGCAGGAGGGCTCATCTGGCCTAAGCAGAGGGCATGTGGGGCAATGGTTTTAATGGGCTCTGGCCTGATGCAGGGAAAAAAAGTCATGGATTAGTAACAACTTATCCCATGCGCTCTCTCCCACGCAGTCACTATGACCTTGCAGTCACTTCCATCTGAGCAAACCTCCTACATGCCTACCAGGCAGAAAGAGCACAAAAAAACCTTTTGAATCTGAACTGTCTGAATGATGTCAGGTTAAAAAAGCTATATGCAATGTATATAAAAGGACCATATGTAAGATGCTCAGAAACATTAGATGACAAGATTGTAAAGATTGAGTGAAGACCAAAATGTACAAAATGTGTGATAGTTTCAGGGGGATCTGATATATATTGATAGGAGAATGCTTGAAAGATGCTAGACGGTGTACAGTATCTGAGTGAAACTACTTGAAAAAGAATTAGTTCTTGGATTATGAATTTGATGTAACTATAAATGGCTTTACACATGTTTGGTTTTGGGACCTGAACACTTTGTTGGTGAACAACTGGACATACAGCTTTTGGATTTTTTATTATTTCATTATACTCTGAATTTTTCCTTGAGAGGCCTGAAATGCCAGCTTTTCTACTACATGTTCATGCAAGTAGCAGAACCTGAATCTCCATACAATGTTAATACACAAAAACTTTACATGCCATTGCTCACTGCTACTAGACGTACTATCAAAAGTTTCAAATCACTGTTCAAAAATTTGGATTCAATGTTTTATCCAGTAGTTGGTAAAACCAATTTGATTCCAGATACAAGCATTACATGAGTCCAGTATGCCTGTCCTATGCAATGTCATAGCTTTGAAATAATTGTGAGGAAACTAAAAAACTGATGAAAATTTGGATGTGTCCAGAACGATAGATGATTCTAAAGTGACACATGACACTGTATAGAATTTAGAATGAATGTAAGAAAAAACGGTAACAAACCTGTAAATAGATCAAGTAACCATTAGGATTTTAAATTTTTATAAAAAGATATTTGAAAGCACTGTATTTTAGTTTTTCATTTGATTTAAAAATGCAGCAATTCTGTATTAAAAAATAAATAATGCATTTTACAATCTTGATCTTGAATATGTTCAATCTTAAGACTGCATCTAGAGACATGCCTTAAAGACATGTCTTCATGCCTCAAGATGCCTTAACATGTCTTCTTAAGTGTGTCTTCAGAGGTGTCTTGAGATATCCCAAGGCAGGGTGATAGATGAACAAAGGACATAGAGAGCTGTTGCACATTTATACTCCTACACTCACTATGAAGTAAAGTATCCTCAAATTTGTCAGCTAGCTAGCTAATGTTAGTGTTAACCAAACCCATTTTTTCCTCACACAAAAAGTTAGCTAGATTAGGTTACAAGCAATTGTTTAAAGACGCAGTAGTCAGCTATACTGTAATTTGCCACAAAGACATAGTGTAGGTAGGTATCTTCACTCAGTATATTATAGAATTTGAATAAGGTCTAAAGTTTATTTTAGTGAGCTTTTAGCCATCATCCTGGTGTCAGCTTCAGCAGTTGCTGACTTGTATTACTTTGCAGAGCGAGTAATACCAGAGACCCTCCCCCCAAGTCTGATATGATTGGCTTAAAATTTTCAGGATTTGATATATTTGGTTTACAACTTACAAGGTCTGATATGATTAGTTGAGCCAGGGGTTCCACTTGTCACATTATTTTAGTAAATCTGTGATAGCATAGCATACACAAAGCTGCAATAGAGCAACAGCACAAAGTACATGATTACCAGAGGTGGACTGTAACTAAGAAAATGTAATTCGTTATTGTACTGAAGTATTTCCATTTGGGCAACTTTTTACTTTCCACTACATTTCAAAATCAAATATTTTACTTTTTACTCCACTACATTATGCAAAATCTGTCTTTCCTTTTGGTTTATGTGTGTATAAAAATGGAACATGTCAAGACAAAAGAAGTGTGAAGGTAGAACAACAAACAGGGCACTGCGTGTGAAGCACAGTCAGTTAATGTGATTGGTGACTTTCAAAAAAAGAAAAGAAAAAAAACAGGACGGGGATAAAAGATAAATCAGTAAACATCACAAGATTCCGGAAAGTTCCGGAAATGGGCAGTAGGTGTAGAGTGCTCTGCATTCTTCCATTGTTAACAGAATATCGAGTAAGTAAATTGCTTTAGAATCTCTGTGCAGAGAGTAATGCCAGGTGCTGAGTGAGCCGTTGTACCTATTGAACAGCATTTATGTATGTTTTGCAGATCTCTTGTCTCCTCATTAAAAGATCAGTATTCAAACATTGTAAGTTCCTGGAACCCGCAGATCTAGGCGAGCCAGCCAGCAGGAGCTATGAGAACAATGCTATATCAAGCTTCTTATCAAAGAGACGGACCTAGAACAAGATAAAATAAGTCATGGAACAGCTACAGGATGAAGTAAGCAGAATACTGCTAGCACTTAGCAAACCAGAACTGATTTCAGTGTGCCAGTATTTAAAATGCAGTGAGCCAGCAACTGGAAGGTTCCAGACTTGGCGAAGACGACCCCTTATAAGCCTTATAAGGCTAGTAGAGAAAGGTCTAGAGGACATTGAAATTGAAGAAGATCCTGAGGTATATGTTCAATGCCTGAAAGATCTTTTGTCCTACATGGACACACTCCAATCTAAAGATACTACAGAGTCAAATGTGGCACAGGAAGAACAGGCTAAGTTGAATGAGTTACAAGAGAGATATGAAAAATTACAGCAGGAACAAAAGGAGGCTCGCAGCTTATTAGAGGCAGAGATTGAGGCACTAGGAGAAAGAGTTAGAGTTGCTGCCACTCAGGCGAACAGTAGGGGAGTTTCAGCAGTATTATCAAAGACAGTCCCAAAGGTGACACTGAGGTGGGAGTTCCCAATCTCTGGGCAGATTGGAGAGGCAGGACAGAAGGACAAACTGTCCTACACAAGCCTAATGAACCAGATAGAGGCAGGACAAAGGAAAGGTCATTCTGATCTAGAGATCATTGAGGCAGTCACCCAAGCAGTTAGCCCAGGTCTACATCTGTTGCAAATAAAACGAGGTCTCACTCTTCCTACTGTCAAAATCATATTGCGTGGGCACTATAAAGTAGATTCATCCTCAGATCTTCTCCATAGATTGATGACTCTCTCACAAGATCCAAAGGAGTCCACACAGAACTTCTTGTTTCGGGCTATTTAACTTAGAGAGAAATTGCACATGCTTGGCTATGAGGATGAAGGGGAAAAGATTAGCTCAGATTTGATTGAAAAGACAGAAAAGATTTTTACACTCATTACAGACTGGACTGATAAGTGATGCTGTCAAATTTCAACTCAAGTCCTTCCTGAGTGACCTTCATGTCACAGATGAAGTGTTAATAGAGCATGTCAACGAAGCTGCTAATTTGGAAACAGAAAGACAGTAAACGCTGAAAAGTGCTGTGCTGGTACAACCTCCCAGAATCAGTGAGGTTCAGACTGAGGTGCATTCCAATATGGCTCTGTCATGTCCTAACGAAGCAGCAGAGTCAAAACATAAGGCAGTAGACATTGTAGATGTAGGAGAAACCTCTACTCAACACAGGAAATGTCAGACATGTCACATTGATGGAGACACCAGTACCAGCAGAATGATTGAGGGTCTCAAAGCTGAGATGTTGGAAATGAAAGAGGTGATCCTGGAGACAATCGGGACCAGTAAATCACAACAAACAGCTCACACAGTAGTGAATGTGAATTGCAGGAGACCAGCTGAATGCAGAGCCTGTCAGCAGGCACAGATTGGTGAGTCGTATAAGCACTGCTACAGGTGTGGTCAAGATGGAGACCTCTCCCGGGGCTGCAGGCAGAGGACAGACCAGGGAAAAGGGAGGGGGCTGCCAGGTCAGGACTGCCAGTAGCCCCACATAAAGGGTCCCCAAACAGTCAAACACTTGAGGGAAGCAGTAAAAGCTTAAAACAGAAAACAGCTTACATGTAGTACCAACCGTGGAGATCTCTGACAGTAAAAGCCCTCCTGTAACAAACAGCTCTGTAAGTTACCTTCCTCCTCGATGCCAAGAAAAACTCCTAAACCTCATAGGACGGAAATGTCTGGTGCAGTGTCAGCTTGATGGTGTCGTGTGGAAGCACTGTGGGATACAGGTGCACAGGCCCGTTTAATCAATGAGGAATGGAGAAAAACTCACTTACCCCACTGCACAGTCTGCCTAGTAGAAGAGCTGCTAGGGCTAGGTACGTTAATTGGTTTAGCTGCAAATCAGACAGAGATCGCCTTTTTACGTTGGATAGAGGTAGAATTCAGATTGGATAAAAACCCAAGTTCATCCACATCCCTCTTGGCCCCAGTACTCATCTCGAGTGACCCAAGGGTAGCCGAACAACCAATCATTGGATTTAATGTAATAGAAGCTATTATAAATGGGTGTGAAAAGGGAGAATCAAAGCCAGAAATGATCCAGTGACTTAATCAAGTTTTTGCAGTGACACCTAAGACAGCAAGGTCACTGATAAGACTAAACAAAGCTGGCTCAGATTGTGAAGTGGGAACAGTCCATACTGGTAAGAAGAGATTCCACCTGGCAGTAGAACAAGTAACAACTGTGTATGTCAGAGCCAGTACAGATGTACAGTTTAAGGGTCAAAGTGTACTCTTCACCCCGTGTGAGCTATCTTTCTTACCAGAGGTGTAGTTGTGGAGGAAGGCTTAGTTACAGTGACAGCAGAAAACCCAATGTTTGTCACTCTTCCAATCATGAATACAACCAAACATGATATCACTTTGAATCAACGGACTGTTATTGGTCACCTGCAATAAAATAAAAATAAAATAAAAATAAAATAAAAGCAATAAAAACAGCATATGCAGTCCAGTCAGTACAAGTGGCATTGGCTGGAAAGAAAGATGAAAAAGACACATTGTTGCAAATCCAACAAATTACAGATCATGTGAACAAAGATAAGATCCAAAAGCCATGTCAGTGGGACCCTCCGATTACTTACTAACTTAGATCACTTGGACAACTTACAACAACAGATCATTTGGCAGCTATTACGGGAAGAGTGTCATGCCTTTGCTTATGATGACCAAGATATTGGATGTATTCCCTCCTTGAAATTGCACATCACCCTCCATGACACAACTCCTGTAAAGAAAACATATGTCTGTGCCTAAGCCCATACACCAGGAAGTTAAAAAGTACATACAGGATTTGCTGAATCGCGGCTGGATCACCCACTCAAGATCACCATACGCCTCCCGAGTTGTCTGTGTCAGAAAAAAGGATGGAAGCCTGAGGTTATGTTGTGATTACCAGGAATTAAACCGGAAATCAGTCTCTGATCGTCACCCAATCCCCAAGATTCAAGATATGCTTGACTCTCTCAGCGGAAGCTCCTTCTCTGTTTTAGATCAGGGGAAAGCTTTTCATCAGGGATTTTTGGATGAGGAAAGCCAACCTTTAACAGCCTTTATAACTCCTTGGGATCTTTACCATTGGATCCGGATCCCCTTTGGACTTAGTATGGCACTAGCAGAGTTCCAAAGAAATATTGAAATGTGTTTGACAGGCCTCAGAGATGTTGTGTGTCAGCCTTACCTTGATGATAATCTTGTTCCAGCTCCAGCTTTGAAGATCATGTCCAGTGTATTAGAACTGTGTTACAGAGATACTAAAAGCATGGAGTGAAGTTGAGTCCACATAAATGTGAGATGTTTAAGTGGACAGTATGCTTCCTGGGACGAAGGGTCTCAGGAGATTGATATACGATGGATCCTGCGGAAATAGCCCCAGTACAGGCCCTGAAGGAAAGAACACCTTCTACGGTGGGAGACTTAAGGAAAATACTTGGCTTCCTTTCCTACTACAGATCATACATACCTAATTTTTCCAGGCTAGCCAAACCAGTTTATCAGCTGCTGTCATGGTCTTCTGATAAATCCTCACATACAGAACTGTCAAGAGGTAAGAGAAGAGGGGGCCCCAGGAAAAAGGGTAACGCACCATGAAACACTCCCATCAGCTGGACACAGAGCCACCAAGAGACATTGAATTCTCTCATAGACAAGTTGACCAAACTACTCATTCTAAGCTACCCAGATCTCACTATGCCATTCATTCTTCACTGTGATGTGTCCCAGGAGGGATTAGGAGTGGTATTATACCAAAAACAGAATGGTAAGATGGTCGTGATTGGTTATGGATCAAGAACCCTGACTTTTCTTGGCACTCAAGTGGGCTATCTGTGAGCGGTTTCGTGATTACCTGTATCATGCTCCACATTTTACAGTGTATACAGATAACAACCCATTAACGTACATTCTCACCACAGCTAAGCTAAATGCCACTGGTCATCACTGGGTTGCCCAACTTTCAGATTTCAACTTCTCTATTATTATTATTATTATTATTATTATTATTATTATTAGTATTGTCCTGGCAGACACAATGTTGATGCTGATAGTCTCTCCAGAATGCCTCTGGACATGGATGTTTTCATGAAACAGTGTAGAAAAGAGATAAGCCAAGAAACCATCAGTGCATCTGTCCAAGGAGTGTCCATGCCCAGTGAGCCACTTCCTCTTTGGACCACTACAGTGAGTATGGAAGCATTGAGTTTGGTCAGTGATGCATCTTCTCTGAGTATGCCTTTAAGCTCAGCACAAATCAGAGAGAGTCAGGAGAGAGATCCAGTTATAGAGCCAGTTATAAGGTTGAAAAAGAAAAACCAGCAGCCAACTGAAAGATCTCTCAGATTGGACCATCCTGATGTTGGAGCCTTTTTCCGCCAGTGGAGCAAACTCTATATTAGCTCAGAAGGTGTGCTTTATCGAAGGGCGGGGAATAGAAATCAGCTTGTCCTTCCTAAAGATCATCAGATTGTGTTTGGGGAGCTACACAAAGAAATAGCACATCCAGGTGTGGACAGCACATTGGACTTTATTAGAGAGAGATTTTATTGGCCGAGGGTGCAGGGTGACACTGAACAATTTGTGATGCATGTCTGTGAGTGCTTGAAAAGAAAACGTCCGCATAAAGTACCTAGAGCACCGCTCATATTCATTGTAACATCTCGTCCATTCAAACTGGTATCAGTGGATTTTCTCCATCTGGAAACATGTAAACATAGTTTTGAGCATATCCTTATAGTGATGGATCATTACACATGCTTTGCCCAGGCATATGCCACAAAAAACAAATCAGCAAAGAAAGTTGTAGATAAGATCTTTAATGTTTTTGCGCTTCATTTTGGGTTTCCAGAGAGAATCCATCACGATATGGGGAGAGAATTCGAGAACCATTTAATGTCCCAGCTGGAGAAATGCTGCGGGGTGCAAGGCTCTCATACAACCTGCTACCACCCACAGGGAAATGGGCAAGTGGAGTGATTCAATAGAACACTTTTGTCCATGCTCCGTACCTTGACTGACAGTCAAAAAAAAGCTGACTGGAAGAAATCACTGGCTAAGATGGTCCATGCCTATAACTGCACTCGCAGTGAAGCCACAGGTTTCTCTCCAAGTTTTTTGATTATTGGACACTCCCCAAGACTAACCATAGACCTACTTTTCAGTCTAAACCCAAGCAAGAAACAAGAAGATTACTAAGAGTATGTAAAGAACTGGCAAACAAGGAGGCAACAAGCATATGAGATTGCTTCAAGGACAGCTGGGAAAGAAGCTTTAAGAGGAAAGAGAAATTATGACAAGAAAATCCATGGTATCGACTTACACCCAGGAGGAAGAGTTTTAGTCTGGAACCTGTCTGAAAGAGGTGGACCGGGTAAGCTTAGGTCGTATTGGGAAGACAAAGTTCATATTGTGGTAAAAAGAAATGCGAGTAGCAGTCCTGTCTATGAGGTTAGGCCTGAGAGAGGTGGAAAGACTCGGGTGCTCCATAGGAATCTGTTACTGCCATGTGACAGTTTGCCCCTGGATAAACGAGACCCCAATGGGCAGAGGACAGAGCTCAGGTCACGGGCAGGCTGTCACAATGCACAGACAAGACCCAGGAGAGAAATAACATGAGAGAGAGATCCAGCAAAATACTCTGATAGTGAGAGTGCAGAGGAATGTGAATATGTCTGCAGATTCCCACTTGACTCACCTCAGATTAAAAGAAATCTGGCCCTTAACCCAGATGCACAGCCTTATGTTCCTGACAAAGAACAACAAGATGTACAGCCAGGACAAGATGCAAGTAATGCAGACTTATCAGACTCTGTAGAAATGGAAGCAGAGAATACAAGAATTCTGGAGCTCACTGAGAATGAATATCCTGTTTCATCAGGAGATGCTCTGAATGATGGAGAGCCAAACCCACAGTCTGCCAAATGCTACCCACGGAGAGAGCGACAGTGCCCAAAAGTCCTGACTTATGAAGAACTGGGTAAAACTTGCATTGTAAAAGTAGAAATTGACAACTCACAATTGAACTCAGATCCTCTACCTACCTATGGACTATGGTGGCCATGGGTTGTAATGAGCCAATGAACCAAGATGTTAGGAAAAGAAAACGATGGAAACCTTCAAAACAGATAATATGAACATAAGGAAAAAAAAACCTACAGACTGAAATAATGAGCAAGGGACTGAACTGTGGTCAATATCCCTAGATATTTAAATGTTGGACTCACTCTTTAGAAAAGGGTAAACTGAAAACATGGGTAACAGACTGCTGAATTTGAGTGTCCGAAATATAGTTCTGTTACAACTGAATATTCATCTGATAAAAGATGGGGTTTACTTAAACTTAACAAAGTAAAATTGGGTTATATTTGGTTACACTGGTATTTCTGATAGATAACTTTGTCTAAAGAATGATTAA
This sequence comes from Pygocentrus nattereri, assembly GCF_015220715.1. Lineage (NCBI taxonomy): Eukaryota > Metazoa > Chordata > Actinopteri > Characiformes > Serrasalmidae > Pygocentrus > Pygocentrus nattereri. The sequence continues at coordinate 15,623,335 of NC_051220.1, forward strand.
TGTTTGTTATAGTGTTTAACAAAAGATACCATTGTGAATATTTGCCAATAGGAAGTGGGAAAGAGTGAATTAGATTTATGAAATAAATAAAGGTTGACATCATTTTAAATTTGACAGGGAGAGTGAAGCACAGTCAGTTAATGTGATTGGTGACTTTAAAAAAAAGAAAAAAAGAAAAAAAACAGGAGGGGGATAAAGGATAAATCAGTAAACAATCTCACAAAAGCATGTTTAGAAAAGTATCACCCATCTGTGCTTTTGTGGAGAAACTGTATACTCGCCTGCAGTTCCGGAAATGGGCAGTAGGTGTGCTCTGCACTCTTCCGTTGTTCACAGAATATCACGTGAGTAGATTGCTTCAGAATCTCTGTGCAGAGAGTAATGCAAGGTGCTGAGCAAGCCGTTGTACCTATTGAACAGCATTTCTGTATGTTTTGCAGATCTCTTGTCTCCTCTTTAAAAGATCAGTATTCGAACATCGTAAGGCCTTGTTCCTGGAACCCACAACACAAGCACTTTGTTTTGAGCTTATTTTGACCTGTTGGACACACCGACCCAGTGCAAGCACATGGTTCAACGTCAGTGCAGCAGCGTAAAACTTTGGGCGAGTCTATTCAACAAATGATGAACTAACCTAACTTTGTGTAAATAGAGCACAATATAGAAATACGTACACGTACGCAGTCGTGACTGGCATCTGTCTTTTTTTCTGAATTTATACAAACACTATTTCATTCTATAGTAAATTGGTTTTGGCTAGTTTATGTTTATGAACAGAGACCTACAGATGCAATTTAGTAAAGGAAAACTCATTTGTGAATCTGTGTTTAAAGCAATTTTTTATTTAACTTATTTTAACTTGAAACGAAGTTGCGAATAATTCTTAAATTGAAACTTTGCTTGTTTGCAAAAAGTTATTTCGGAGCCACTTGGTTCTACCCAATGGAAATTGTTTGCCTTCAGTGTTTTGTGCTTATGATAATTTTAATAGACATCAGTGACAAACTAATGAGATTCTATTAAAAGATTGGTTTGCCAACCAAAGATTGGTTCACCTAAAATGAGTTAATGAAGCAAGAGTCTTGTTACAAAAATAACAATATCTGACATTAGAGTCATAATTAATCTTTCAGTACTTTTACTTAAGCACATTTGAATACTTTTGTACTTTTACTGAAGTGGATTTCTAAAGGGAGGACTTCTACTTTTACTGGAGTAATATTTTACCTTGGGTTTCTACTTTAACTCAAGTACATGATTTGTGCACTTTCATCCACCACTAATGATGACTAGCCAAGAAGGTACATGGCCACCAGCATTTCTAAAAAGAGAGCACTCTTGCCAGTAACACAGAAGTGCAGCTCTACATACACAATGTCCTTATTTTTCCTTTTTTTCCAAGCTAGAAAACTGGACATTTTAACCAATCCATCAGCCAAAAATCCACCTCGAAGTGCTTGTAGTTTTTCAAAAATTAAAGCAATTTAAATATTTCAGCTATGGAAGTTCAGCAAGTGCATTAGAAACAAACTGAATTCAGACACCAAACATATTTGGGCTAATTGTCTACATTTGATTGCGGAGAGAAAATGTTTTTGAAAAAGTGTTTGTGAAAAAGTGTTTGTCAAATGTTTCACAGACTTGATCTGAAAATATCTTCTAATATGACAGATAATTCGAGCTGTATTCGTATATATTTACTTTGATGATTACATTTTTTTGTTTTGTTTTGGGTTCACAACATTGATCTGTGCTATTGGCAATTTTTACTAATTGTCAAGGACTTCATTTAACCACAACAGATTACTGTCAGTCATGTCTCTATGTACTTATTTTTCAAGTAGGGAAATCATACTTATGCCATATTTAGATCATCTTAACTATACTAGCACCACACTGGCTGTAAGGAAATCAACGCGTTTGGCAATTTTACAACATTACATTCCTTCATAGATGCATAAACTCTCGTCCATTTCTGAAATTCCCATACTTGAGTACTCCAAACATTTTTTTGTTGACATTCTTTTTCCTTTCCAAGTGAGCGCACTGAGCTGTCTAATGATGTTACATTAGCAACGGTCTTAAAAGATGGCCGGCTTCATCTGTCTTGGAGGAAGCATGTGCTAGCCTTAATCCTCCCAGCTTGGTAGCATTGTGTGACAAGCTGAGCCCTAGCTAGTGGGTGGAAAGAGCCATGACTAAATTGGGGAGAGAATTGGGTAAAATCCCCCAAAAAATGTCCTCAGATCTCTCATCAGTTACACTGGCTATATCTCAATCTCACATTCAGTGAACTCTTTACTTTTGATGTACTCCATGGCCAGGTTCCCTCTTATCTCGCTCAGCTTCTCATCTCTGCCTGTAAGTCTTCTGGCTCTGGACTGTATGTTTCCTCAGACTAGACTTGAAGTCACAGAGGTCATTCTATGTCAGTACAAATGAGAGTCTCTTTTACTCATCCTGCTAGTACCTGCAGTTTATCTAGTTCTACTGCAGAACGTTATGTGTAGGCATCTTATTTTTGTAAAAGAAACAGATTTTCTTTTCTTTGAAGTTTTTTTTGTTGAGAAATTAGTTGATCTGACCTCAACCTTGTTACCCAAGGTAGAGTTCATGCCTGAAGCCAGTCAGCTATGCTATACAGGGCCAGGATGGTCTAAGTCACATGAGAAGCCCACAGAGAGAACTGGGCACGGTACCGAGAGAAGCATGCTGTCACTGGGAGGAGAGGACAGTCTGTCAGACGAGCACTGTGCAAACATTCTCTGATCATGGTAGAACTGGCTATGGGGAGTCACCGGGAGCATTTCTTTTAGAACATAAACAGAATTCCCATTATTGATTATGAGAAAAGTATCTCTGACAGCAAGAAAATATTGGAATTAGAGAGAGTCACATAAACCTGAATGCATTAGTTGTGGAGCAGTCAGTCATCAGAAGTATTGAAAAAGAATGGAGAGTAACATACATCACAGAATCAGTTTCAACATTTTTAGGCCTCTGCTCATATGATTATATAGCCAAGACTAACCCTTCAGCATTCTTAATTCAACCTATCACCTTACTGTTTGTCCATACTTGAAGCATTTAATATCATAAACCCCCCCTTGTTCAGACAATAAAACCATCAAATACAATGTAAACATCATAATGCCTGAATTCTATTCTTTCTATTCTCAGTTTTAAACAGTTGTGTGTAAAAGTCAGAGACCACCCCACATTTATAAAATGGTCCAAACGGCCATTAGGTTATTAGGTTATTAGGCAAGTTATTCATTTTTCGCCTCTTGATTAAAAAAAAAAACTGAAAATGTCATATATTTAACAGAAAATTACTAATTACACAGAAGCCTCAAAATCTAAATATAATACCATTTTATCAGTATTGTGACCACACTTCACTACAGTTTTAAATCTTTTCAGAGTTGCTTTCAGTTTTTCAAAGAAATTTGCAGGGATATTTTTCCGTACATCTAAAGTTCTTAGAAATTCTGTGATGTTAAAGCTCTGGGGTGGGCACTTCATTGTTCAAAGACGTTTTTCTGTTTTTCTACTATCTTATCTCACTAACAGCTTCTTGACAGCTACAAATGTTGATTTGTCTTCTCACAGTGGAAGGATGGACAACAAATACAAACAGTGACCTCAAAGCCATCTGTAACTGGGCCTAGTTGATTGTCTCCACCAATGAGTGTTATCCACTGCTCTATTTCAGGCCCACAAGCTTCTCCTAAAATGAACTGCACTGGGCGTTCAGCCATGAATTTGGGGTTTACCTCTGACCTCACAAACTCACTGTACTCGGCTGCCCCTGTATAATTGACTTGGCAGAATTGTTCAAATGAGATAAAGCGAGTCTAACTCAATTGGAGTGCACTACCAAACATTTCACAAAGCAAAAGCCCAGAGTGAAAAGGCGTATTATATGCCTCAGGTTGGTTCACTTTTGCCTTGGCCGCAGCACAAAAGACTTCTGTGCTTTTGAAGAAAAATGTTCTAAGAATAATTAGGGAATGTTACAGGCTAGCCGATGAACAGCAGAATAAACTGGGAAGTTGTTTTCCCTTCTCCTCATCGTCACAGGACATGAAGTCTTTTCTTGTCTACTGGGAAGTAAATGGCCGCTGGTCACTCTTGTTTCATTATATCGGTACTACTTGGAACCAGAGGAATTTTATGTTCTGTTGAATTGGTCTATTGTGTCATTGCACTGCTCCAAACACCAAGAGTGCAGGAAGTGGCAGATTTACTACATAATGTAGGGAAAATATAATTGACCTATTTTAGTAACTGCAGGCAAATTAATTATATAAACAGTAGTGTTACAAGTGTTTTAACATTCGATTATGGGCCATTATGGTTTTAGGGTTTGGCTGGCACATGACTGGCCAGAGAAAAAATCTCACATTACCACTGCTTGTTGAAAGTCTCTGCCAATGTTTGTTTGTTCATTTATTTGTCCTGCAATTAACCGCTGGTTAAATATGCTAGTTAAATATTTTTCTCAGTGGATTAAAAGCAAAAGTCACAGAAGTGCCACATGAAGAAACAGAGCTCAAGGAGGGTTTAAGAATAATACAGTTTTAAAACATCATGATACTAGCTACATTTCCACTGACTTTTGTTGCATTTTTTTTTGTTGAGTTGTTGCATTTTTTGGTTAATTGACAAAAATAGTTGTGTTTGATGTCTCCATCTCTAATTTCATGTATGTCACAGCTTGTAAACATTATATCGTTGTCTTCCTTGAAAGCACAGAAATGTTGTTTATTTTATTTATTTATTTATTTATTTTCTTTGCAGAAACTGCTATAGAAGAAATTATGTTGGAGCTGTTTGAACACTTTCCATTTTGAAAGCTTGTGGCCTTTTCTTGACATCTCTTTCTGTATATCCTGAAAAGTGGCAGCGTTCCTTTGAAAAATACTTTTGTATTCTTCTTAGTCCAGCTGTACCTGCTTCATGGATAGCAGCAGTGCAGGAGTGCAGCAAAATAGTTCTTTTTATTATAATGTTATTATCATTTATTAGCATTGATAATAAATATAATAATTATCATTATTATCATTTGTTCATCTGTGATGCATCATTGATGATGCATCACTGATGAACAAATGCTGAGACTATTAACTGTTGTTTTGTTATATACTATAACACTGCTACCTACCATACTGTGTTTGAGTTTGCTGGCAGGTAAAACAAACCTGACACTAACTCTATGCACAAATGTGTTATTTTTCCTGAAAAAAATGCTTGTAGGTTTTTGCAGCATTACAGGTATTGACAAATAATGTGTTCCATTAAAGTTGAACATAAAAAAGTGGTAAAGAGAGTGGTAAAGAGCTAAAGTTTTTCAACAAACGTTTTGAAATGATAAAATTTTTTTCACAAAACATCCTTTGGATAGAAACGCAACTACAGATATTTGTAGTCTCTGTTCTAACACATATGTGATCCAACCATTCAGCTAATTGTTGAGTCCTTACTTGTGCACCAGCTGATGAGCTCAGCCAATGCACTGAATCAGATATGTTGAAACTGGGCAGGGCAGGATTAAGAAGCTCTGCTCAAAACTGTTCATGAAAAGTTATTCTACAAAACAGGGTTTCCAGATTCAGTCATAAAAAGACACTTTTACTGCACAGTTTTAATCCAGTACACCTGAGGAAAATTAATCAATGTTCCAAGTCTTAATGTGTCAGAATATGTCATATCACCTCACCTCACTCAGAGAATTTAAGCTGTGTTCCAAAAAGGAGATACTAAATGGGCATGCATACCCATTGTGCAAACAGTCAGAGCTGAAGTGACAAATAAAGCAGTAGTCTGTGGAGCGAACTATTCAGAGATTTTTAGCAAGCTGTAGTTAGTGAAAGGGCTACCTTAGATATAAGAGGGTTGGCAGTGACCTTGTTTTGCAATGTCATGAAGTTCAGGTTTACATTTTGTGGACATTTGCAGACAGTTGTTGTCTGACATATTCCTTTGTGCACACATTTAACCAGAAGGAAATTCAAGAGAACTGCTGGCAGATGAAACCAAATAAGAAATAGACAGCACTTGAATGAAAATCAGACAATACTTATTGTTTCTGATCATGATCAAAGAGAAAAGCCACAGACTAAACAGTGACCAACAAGGCTGCAGCTGATGAAGTCCTTTCAAAAGAATCTATTTAAGACAGAGGCTACTATTCTTTGAGACACAAAATGACTCAATCCCTCACTGCCCAACCCTGAGATTTCTCACAGAGAGCGAGAGAGAGAGAGAGAGAGAGAGAGAGGGAAAAAAATGCCTAAACGATCAGGCATCTTTTTACATTCATTACTCTACTAAAATACCAGACTGTTCAAGCGGTTGTGTAAACAGTATACTAAGATATGCCACAATAAAGCCAATAAAGACAACTGGATTTCAGCCTATAATAACTGCATATGGTTGTATGCAAAAGTTTGAACACCCCCAGTCATGCATTATAGTTTTTTATAAGTGAAAATATGTTAAGACATCTGCAGGGAACAAGCTTTGATATGATATTCTTTCTGCTAATTTTTGGGTACAATTTCTATGTATTTGTTTAACATATTGGAAAATATTAAAACATTAAATGAGTTAGAAATAAAGGTTCTGTGCATTTTTCATTTATCAAAGAATAAACCATGTAAATGTACCAAAGGTACAATAATGGTTTTAAAGGCCCAGTTGTGCATCTTAAATTAGCTTTTCTAAGTGAAAAGTACATTTTTGTACCTTTTCATAATCTAATGTTTTAAAACAGAGCAATGAAATAGAAAGCCTGCAGACGAGAGGGGCTGTGGAGTCAATACAATTTAGAAAATACAATTTCAAGTGACTATGGCACAATTATGTTCCCTTACTGAAGGCATTGAAATGTACCCTTGAGGGTACCACCCCAGTTACAAGATGAGTACTGCTCCAGTAACAATTTAGTACCTGCATTTCCAAGTGTGTACTTGCAAAGGACAAATTTTATGTTTTACTTTTTTTCCTAACAGGTTAAACTCAGAAAATAAATAGTACCTGTGAAATAAATTATACAGAAGTGTGTTCCCTGTGTGGAGGATATTATGGACTTATTTTTATTTACAAAATCGATAAAGCATGTAATTTGACCAGGTGTGCAAACTTTTGCATATCATTGTATGTGCACAAATATCTAACAAAACAGATTAGAGATGCACTTGCACCAACATGTTCAAATAAAAAAAGTTTTATGTATTACTACAGCTGCAATAACACATCATTATTTTTTGGTGGGTTAACAAACAATGTATAAGTCAAGTATTAAGAAAGAAATGTTTGATTGTCTCTTGCAGACCTGGAGTTTAAACAATCTCAGATTATTTAGATGCATGTAAACCCACAGGATGAACAAGTGGAAAATTCTGATTGTGTGCAGTTATTATTTTATTCATGTAAACGTATTTAAAAACAAAGACCTCTACCTATAATTACATAAAATGAAAGTCAGATTGTGCGCAAAATATCTATGATGACAGGCTTAAATGGGAGCCCCTAGTCCTTGTTGTGGCTGAGCAGAACTGCATGTGCTCCGAGCTCTTGGAATCCCACTGGCTGGAAACGTAATGAGCAACACGTGTTCTCTCTGAACCGGCCTCCAATTCACAGCCACACAACACAGCCTGGATTCACAGAAGCACCGCAGCAGAATAAACCCTCTTTCTAAAGGGGCCTTCTACTAGTGGATCACAGCCATAAACAGAGTGTGATGACAAAAACAAGGCGGGTGTTCAAATAGAGATTTATGAGTGTTTAGTAAAGGCCTTTGCAGTACACAGCTTGTTGATTTTAACACAACCACAATGTGGGCCTGTGACTGACTGATAGATTAAGCTTTCTTTACTACGCTGAATATTTTTCAGAGTAGCAAACTCTCATACTCTGAGCACAGACTCACAAAATTACACCTAATCTCACACTCTTACATGACAGAATTACAGTTATTACAATTAGATGGCTTCTATTCGGTACACTGTAATCCCACATTTTATTTTAACTTAAAACAAACTAAAACTGAATATATCCCACATAATTATCAACTATTTTAAGGGAATATTTTGATGATTTTGTTCACTCAAATGTCATTTTTAGATGAAACAACTTATTGCAATCTAGTTTAGTCTGTAACATGTTTGTTTTGTTAACATGATCTTGTTAGGTAAAACATACTTATTTCCCATTGGGTCCTGGCTCCATCTGTTTGCATATTGTATGTTTACACTAATGCTGCTATAACATGTATACACCAGTATACATGCATAGTATACTAGCACAAAATGGCAGTTCCCATAGGCAGCAGAAATGAGCAGTCATAGCTGTGGTAATTGGATAGGCACATAAAGCAAATAAAAATAGCTATATTTTGTAATGATAAACATGGCTGAGACATTCATGATTTTTATTATTATTCAAATATTTTAATTTAATTTTAACTGACACATTTAAAAAAATACTATGAATACAATCAACAAGCCCACAAATGATAATAAAAACGATGTTTGTCTTAAATCTTTCTCTTTGCCATTTCATTATCTGCATTGCTGAGTGACCAGCAGTCTGCATGTCAGTCTTCAGCATTAAAGGTTGGTGAATTAGCAGTCATGCTTTAGCTCCAGCGTGTAAGACCATTTATTGTGAAAACTGTGTTAGAACTTTGTGTTATAACGATTTTACAGTAAAGGAGGATTATGTTACTTTACAACTCTTCAGAGGTGGAGAGGTTCAGGTCTGATTCTCACCCCAAACAAAGTCAGAGTCACTGATGAGGATTTTGAGGCTAGAGTGTTGCTGAAGTTTAACAAATGACTCTGAATGTCATGTCTGAATATCTTGCTGAAAAGTTTTAATTGGAGCAGTTTTATTTCAACAGTTGAGAATGCTTTGCACAAAACTGTTTGGTTTGTTTACTGTTATTTTTGTTGATTTTTTGTTAGAAAAAACCTTGAATGATTGACATCATTCAATCATTCATTGACAGCCTTTATTTAGTCTGTATTTTTGTTGGATATCACACCTTTGGTTGTGTAAATTTGATTGTTGGTTACACTTAAACTCACTTTTTGGCGATCCTTTTGTATATTTGCAGCTTTTCAATTGTGTGTATTTTCTGGCACAAGACTTAATGCAGATACACAAACATTCTGACAATTGTGCTTTGAAAGTAACTAAAAAGTAGTGCACTACTTTTCAAAAAGCAGCTAAAAAAGTAGCAATTATGTTTTCTGGAGAAGTGACTAAATTGTAACTAGCTACAAATTTTGGGAAAGTAGCTACAAAGTAGCTAGCTACTAATTTGTCAGTAGCTATCCCAACCCTGCTTAAACTGAATGGGAACACCAAGAGGCCAACTTTTAGGGGGTGATGTTATTGATTTGATTAATTTCTGTGTCAATCTCCCACCTAATTGGAGCAACTATTACTGATTGAGGCAAAATATTCTCTGCATTGGACCAATCATTGTTGTTTCTCTCTTCAGTAAAGATATGGGACAGGGCTTTAACTTTTGTGTTATGAGTACCAAGGTGATATGTGATTCAGATGCTCTTTTTCTGGTCAGTCAGGACCACAAAGGGGTGTACAGCTCCTTCCAGCTAATGATCCTATTTTTCAAATGGCAGTTTGCTAACAGTTCACTCACTTATAGCATAATTATGTTCTGCAGGAGATGGGTGGACCTTCCCAGGTGTGCCACAATGTTGCATCCACTTTCACTGCAAAAAGGTTCAGATGGGTTGGGATGTTTAAGAATGGGAGCAGTCATAAAGCTCTTCTTGAGCAAACGGAAAGTGGAGTCAGCTTGTGTCCAGTTTAGTCTTTTATTACCCCTTTTAGCAAAGCGGTTAAAGGTGCCACAATGTTGTGACAGAAATTAGCAAATCCCAGGAAACGCTATAACTCGCTTAATGAACAATTGATGCTCTAACAAATGAGATAACACAGGACAGGCTGGATGCAAGTCTCTAAAGCTGGGGAATAAACAAGTATATCATCGATGTAAGCAACAACAAAATGTCCAAGCATGTCCCTGAGAACATCATTAATAAATGCCTGAAATACAGATGGAGCATTACATAAAAACTACATGGCATGACAAAGTAATTGTAGTGCCCCCTATCTTTTGAGTCTTCCATTCATCACCTTCTTTCATTCTTACCAAATTGAAGGCGCTATGAACATCTAATTTGGTAAAGACAGTGGCTCCCTTAAGTTTGAAGGCTAAGGGTACTAATGGCAACTGATAAGGGTACAATTTGACTATTTGATTTCATTCCCTACAATAAATCTCAACTGCTGTAAACAAGCGAATGGTTGGTCTTTCTCCTCACCCTGTATTAGAGATATACTCTGGTACTCTGGTGGATTCTATATATTTAACCCAGACTCCCTCACAACCTCACTCTATGTTGCGTTTAATGAAACAGGATCATGATGGAATATGCATTGGTTTATTCTGCACGAGAGTTTTCACAGAGAAAAGCAGATAGCATGAGACCAGCAGCAATTGCCCCACAAATCTACCTGCTGATTAAAACTAATATGCTTTTCAGTCAGTATGCTCTGGTTATCGTATACATGAACTTACAGTATGCACAAAGGTTGCAAAATAACGTCTTGAACAATATACATGAAATAACCATAGGCATCACGTATTGCCTAGATAACATGGCTTTCTGTTGCTAGCAGCACGCAATGCTGTATTAAGCTTATTTTCAACACAGAATATCAAAAATATCGAATAAACACATGGGTTGCACTGTTCAAATTTGTTGCTGACTTATATAAAGTCTAGATTATTTTTTTGCTTATACATGTCACTAGAAAGTTTCTACAATGAAATGAAAGGAGCAAATGAAGAGAGGCTACATTGCATGTCAGCATACAGACCACGCTTTCAAAATAAATGTCCCTTGTGGCTTATTGACAATGTGGTGAATTAAGTACAGCAGAAACCCTTGATTTATAGATACATTAATTGAAACATTCCAGTCAGTAGTAATCCTGCTACACTCACCCCAGCTGATTTCACTAGGTTTTTCCATACATAGAACATAATAAAGAACTTCACACAGAAATGCAGATTCAGGAACAGAACTACTAAATATTATGCCCATGATAAATTATGGAAATAAAGGATTAAAAGAATAAAAACCATAATCCAATCCAATCCGTAATCCAATGAGACAAGATTTAAAGTCCATCAGTTCTGAAGCTGTCCAGTAAAGGAGTAAAAAGGTTATGGGTTAGTTACTCCTACAACCAACCATAGAAGACATGCCAAGTATATGTCCCATCCATCCTTCCATTTTCCAAGCCGCTTCTCCATCAGGGCGGGTGCTGGAGCCTATCCCACCCGTCATCGGGCGGAGAGCAGGATACACCCTGGACAGGTCGCCAGTCCATCGCAGGGCAGACATACAGACAGACAGTCACTCACACACTCACACCCAGGGGCAATTTAGCATGTCCAATTGGCCTGACTGCATGTCTTTGGACTGTGGGAGGAAACCGGAGAACCCGGAAGAAACCCACACAGAACATGCAAACTCCACACAGAGAGGACCCCGGTCACCCAGCCGGGGAATTGAACCCACTTTGAGACAACAGCGCTACCCACCGCACCACCGTGCCGCCAAGTACATGTCCTTTATCAGAATTACACTCCGGGTTAATAGTAGTGGTCTATAAACTAGACCTAGCAGCCTTGCTATTAGCTATTCTCCGTAGAGAATACGAGAAGGAAAAACAATGAAAAAAAAGAAATACTTAATATATATAACCAAAGATTACTGAAAATTAAGGCTCAAATATTCCAGTGCTCAGTAGCCATAAGAAATTATAATAACAGTATTAAACATACTAATAATGGTAAAGTAATTCCTATACCCTAAATTACTTTGATCCCCTCAAAAGTTTCCCAACCAACTGAGTTGAAATTGTCTGAATGAGCATATTAACAGATTTAACAAGCCTACGACATTTGGTACCAACCCTACTACCCTGCACAGTGTTAGATACAGTACTGGTAGGGACAATACTGTTTAAGGAGGCCTCATCCATTAAAAAAAAAATCTTCCCGCGAGGAATCTTCTGCAGTGATCTTGGTTACATTTGCACCCTCCACATGAGACAGTCAGAAATCATTCTGATTTGTTTCAAGCACATCTAGTGTTTTCTGGACCCCACCCTCTTCTTCAACTTTAGCAAGAACCAATCTAGTGCCTTAACATCCATCTCACCAGTCATAGATTCATCAGCTGGTTTATGCATCTATCTTACACTGAGTTGTTCATTCTCGCTATCTTCAATTGATTCACTGTAATCTGAATCTGCCGGAAAGTCTGTCATCCACTGGGCAGTCTGCTCCTTCGTCCGATTCTCGTGTCTAAGACCTCTTGCACTTCCTCCTGCACCGGTTCTGGTTCGCTGTAGAATGACTGCACTGGTGAGAGCTCTGGGTAAACAGTTTTTTGTTTGCACATACCGCTTTTGGGATCATTCATTATGATCAACAAATTCTTTTGAACATCTGATCATCACTCAAGACGGACTATAACACAAGCACACACTCGGACGCGAGTGGCTGCCCCTTTGCGACTTCTCTGCCTCTTTGTTTGCCAACACGTGAGTGCCAGCAGAGGAGGAGAAAGCGCAAGAGGGGCAGATGCACCAGAATACTATGCAGGACAAGGAGAAGGTATCTCAACCCTCCGCTTCCAATTATTCTGCTCGCAAATGCTCAATCCCTGGAGAACAAAGTAGATGAGCTGAACGCACGGATCAGCTTTCAGCATGACATCGAGAGCTTCTGCCTTTTAGCATTCACAGAAATGTGGCCAACCGCAGCAATACCAAACAACGGCATCAGAGCGGATGGCTTCATCATCTTCTGCCACAACAGAACTCTGGACTCTGATAAGGGCAGAGGCGGAGAGGTATGTGTTATGGTGAACTCTCGATGGGGAACAGATGTAGTGGTTCTTGCCAGTCGCTGTTCTCCAGACATTGAACTCATAACAGTCAAAGTTCGACCCTTTTTTTGCCCAGGGACTTTAACTCAGGCAGATAAGTCACGTGTATTGGAAGTTTTGTACAATACCATTAATGGATTTGAGAATGTTCACCCTGATGCTATTTTATTGTGGTTTGGGATTTTAACAGGGCAAACTTGAAGATGCTTCTGCCCAAATACTACCAGCACATTAAATTTCCCATCCGAGGAGAACAGACCCTTGACCACTGCTACACCACAGTCAAGGACAGTCACAAACCTCTCCCCCGCCCCGCCTTCGGCAAAGCTGATCACACCTCTGTTCTTCTCCTGCCAGCATACAAAGATTGAAACAGGCAAAACTAGTTCTCTGATCAGTCGATCAATGGAGTAAGGAGGCCATCTTCACACTTCAGGAACTGCTTTGAATCCACAGAGTGGAAAATGTTCTGTGATGCAGCTGGCATCAATTAATATACTGACTCCATAAATAAATCACATGACAATAAACCACAATAAATCAGCTACACCAATAAATGCACTGAAGACAGGCAGACAGACAGACAGACCTTTATTCATCCCGGAGGGAAATTGCAGTGTTTCAGTAGCAAGACATATAATTACACATAAACTTACATAAACTATGCAGAAAAATACAGAATAGAAATACATCAAGACATAAGTTAAATTACAAGAGAAATAAAATAAAGTATAAAAGTATATTTACATATTTACATGGCATATGAGACATATCGCTATACAGACAGCGGGCACTGGTATGAGGTATACATATTAAAAACATGACTAACTTTAAGTCGCATCAATGTTGCAGTGTAAAGTGCATAGTGAAAAGTGTCATTACAGAAATAGTTGTGATATACTGCACAGTGTGTATTAATCAAAGAGGATATACAGCAGTGTGGTTCAGCACAGTTCAGACAGAAGATCAGTACCGTCTCTGCAGTAAGGAGAATTGTTGTAGAGCCTTATAGCAGTAGGTAAGAAAGATCTCACACGACACTCTTTAACACAGCGCAGCTGTAACTGATGGCCACTGAATGTACTTCTCCATTCATCCAGTGTAGCATGCAGAGAGGGTGAGGTGTTGTCTAAGATGGCTAGTAGCTTGTTGAGCATCTTCTGTTCTCCTGCAACCTCCAAAGAGTCCAGCTTGACTCCTACAACAGAGCCAGTCTTCCTAAAAAGTTTGTTAATTTTGTTCAGAGCACTTTTGTTAATGCTGCTGCCCCAGCACACAACAGCATAGAATAGAGCACTAGCTACAACAGATTGGTCCATAGGAGATTAGTGCACACACCAAAAGACCTCAGCCTCCTCAGGAAGAGACGGCTTTGGCCACTACGAGAGTGTTACAGCTCCAGTCCAGCTTGTTGTCCAAGTGCACACCCAGATATTTGTATGTCCCAACCACCTCCACATAAACACCATCAACAGTGACTGCTGACAAGACAGGTTTGGACTTCCTGTCCAGCACCATCTCCTTAGTTTTACTGATGTTTAGCTGCAGCTGGTTCAGCTTACACCAGTCAGCAAAGTCCTTCTCCAGCTTCCTGTATTCCTGGGTTCCTGAAGACATTGTACTAAAAATCAATGCCAGAACATTTCCCAACCAGAAACCCTGGATCAATGCTAAGATTCGAGCCAAACTTAAGAGCTGCTGCCTACAACTCTGGTGACCCGGCTAGCTACAAGACGGCCAGAGATGACCTTCAATGGACCATCAGGCTGGAAAAAAAGGAACTACAGGGACAGAGTTGAATCAAACTATCTTGGCTCTGATCTCAGACGTATGTGGAGTGACCTGCGCACCATCAATGACTACAAAGAATGTGCGATCTGTGATGGGAGGCTCTTTCTCCTCACTTGCAGATGAACTTAATGCTCATTATACTTGTTTTGAGGCAACTAACACCTCACCTGCTAAGAAACTCCCAGTAGATGAGGAGAGCGCGCTCTAGCCATTCCCCTGCCTGACTTCAGTGCAGTTAACCCACCCAAGGCACCCTATCCCAATGTCGATCACATCCGTGTACTTAAAGCATGGGCCAACCAGCTGGCTAAGGTTTTCACTGATGTCTTTAACCTCTCCATTGACATCTACAGTTATGAAGTGCTTCAAGCGGCTGGTCAAAGCTCACATCTGCTCAACATCTTCTAGCCACCATGGACCCTCACCAATTTTCCAACAGATCCACAGATGACGTCATTGCACTAACAATACACACTGCTCTCACACACATGGACAGGACAAACACATAAGTGAGAATGCTGTTCATAGATTACAGCTCAGCATTCAACACAATCATCCCTGCCAAACTCATTCTTAAGCTCATAGACTTGTGTTTGAACTTTCATCTCTGCAACTGGATACTGGACTTAATGATGAGCAGACCCCAGGTACTGAAAGTTGGGAACAGTTTCTCTTCCACACTGATTTTAAGCACAGGGGCTCCCCAGGGATGTGTGCTCAGTCCCCTCCTGTACTCACTGTATACATATGACTGTGTAGCCAAACACACATCTAACATCATCTTCAAGTTTGATGATGACACTACCATCCTAGACCTCATCACTGATGGAGATGAAACAGCCTACAGAGAAGCGGTCAGCGCTCTCTCAGAGTGGTGCCGTGACAGCAATCTCTGTCTCAACATCAGCAAAACAAAGGAGATGATTGTGGACTACATGAAGTGGCAGAGGGGTGGACACTCTCCCCTATTCATCAATAGAGTCGAAGTGGAAAGAGTCAGCAGTGTCAAAATTTTCAATGTACACCTCACTGATGACCTCACCTAGTCCCTCCACACCAACACTATTGTGAGATCATTCCATCAGCTTCTTTTCTTCCTGCGTAGGCTCAGGAAGTTTGGTTTGCCTCAGATCCTCACCAGCTTCTACAGATGCACCATAGACAGCATCCTCACAGGCTGCATCACTGTCTGGTACAGCAGCTGCACTGCCTATGACCACAAGGCCCTTAAAGGAGTGGTGATGACAGCAGAAGCCATCATAGGCAACAAACTACCAGCCTAACAGGACATCTACCAGTCCTGCTGCCTCAGGAATACCAAAAAGATCCGGTCAGACAGCAGTTACCCAGCACACGGCCTGTTCACCATCCTGCCATCAGGCAAGAGATTTCATAGCATACAGGCTAGAACAACCCGGTTAATGAACAGTTTCTACCCACAGGCTGTCAGGCTTCTGAACAAGCTGTGAAGCTGTGGGTCCTTCCCCAACTACTGAATTTCACTCACTCTCTGCTATGGACAATAACACTTTAACACTAAGTAACTTTAAAGAATAATAACACAGTCTTAAGTCACTTTAAAATGTATATTGTCTCTATATTTTGTGTACATGTAATATATTTAAATTTTTGTTCTATTTTACTTTTACTTATTTGTTTTCTTTAGAGTGATTACCTGAGCCTCATCACAAGCATTTCAATGCATAAATGTCCTGACAATGTTGTGCAAATGACGAACTTGAAACTTCTTTACATCAGGGGTCCAGTCCGTGGGCTTAGCTTTTGAATATGCCTCACTGACTTCCTGCCTTTAGCTCTAGGGACTTTTTACAGCCAGAGGTAAGTGAGAACAGTGGCTTGGCAAACACAGAGCAATTTTCAGAGCAATTTTCAATGAAATGTTGGTAATATATCACCATACCAATAAAGAGTGTATCTTACTGGCAGAAGGAGTAACACCATTAGACTTATCGGATTCAGACACTTGAAACACCTTCATGGCATGTCATGTGTCCCAAAAACGTAACAAACCTTCTTAGACACAGGCATTAGCCAGGTGACAGCTTTAAGTAATGTTCTTTCAGCCTTTGTAATTCTATTCTATTTCTAGCCATTTTAAGCTCTCTTCTTCAGATTTGGCAAACATCAAAAAATCATCTAGATAGCATAGCACACTTAGGAAATTCTGGTCATAGAAAACTGTAAGCATCATACACATAAAGGTAGCAGGACTATAGCACAATCCCTGAGATAAATGGTTATACTCATGAAGCCCCAAGGGATTTTTAAGGCAGTATATTTCTTGTCTTCCTTATGTAAGGGTATATTGTAACATCCATGTCAAATACATGGTACTAAAAACATGTTTCCACCCAGCGCTGCAAGAACATTGACCTGGTGTAGAAGTGGATGGGTGTCCTTGATGGTACAGGCATTTAGCCACCAAAAATCTGCAAATCCTCAGGTCATCATTCTTTTTCCACACCAAGACTAATGGGGAAGCATACTCACTGGTGGACTTTTGAATTATTTCCTTTTCCTCCATCTCATCTAGTGTCTTTCAAATTGTGGTAATGAGCTGGGGACAACCTTTGATAAGGCGGTAGACAGCCCCACACCAAATGTTCAGTCAAGGTTAGACGAGTAACTGCACTTTTGTTTTAAAGTACCCACTTTATCAGGGCTAGCACTCCCTCGCCATCTCTCAATATTCCAAGTCGTAGAAATTGGCTGCTATCTTCAAGTCATATCAGTTTGGTTGTAACCCGCCAGAACCCATATCACTGGACTTGAAATATTTGATTAGGGGCTTTATCACATTTGTTCCCAGAATCAATATATCAGTATGTATCCTCAACAATCAGCACAGGGACCACAAACTTGAATCCATAAATCTCTAGCTTTATGTTGCACATTCCAACTGGACAGGTCTGTTTACCTTCACAGCCCACAAGAATAATGTCACTGGGGATTAGAGCATTATCAGGCAACTCACCCGCTTCTCTCAGGTGGTGAACAACATCTAAACTAAGAATGGTAGCCATAGATGGTAGCTGTGTCAGGCATACCCTTCAACTCAAGCTTATCTTGAACCAGGACAGCAGAGTAAAACAGACAATCACTTTGATTTGTTCTCATTGTGTTTTGCATAATTACTGTGCTAGTCTTTGAGGAGTCTCAAAGAGGAATGAATAAACAGGGTCAATATCATCATTATCATTGGAGGAAACATGGAGATGCCCACCAGTGTCCTCGCCAAAACAAAAAAGTTTCCGTGGGGTGATCTCTCTGCTCTGGGAAATTTTGGTTGTGGGCTACTCTGACAATTATCTCATGTGTGTCCTGAAGCATAACTTTGGAAGCACAGTTTATGTAATCTACAGTGGGCATTAGTGCTTTGGTCGGTGCTCTGGCAGACTTTGCAATCATGAGTACATCTTGTGTTCCGTTTCCGTTGGCTAAAAGTATGTGTAGACTGCGTGTTACACACCAAGGCCCTCTCCAGCATGTTCAGTAGCTTACCCAGAGCATTCCCTTCAGGTGACACGGACTCTGACTGACACCCACCTAAAGTCATGGCAGAATATATAGTGCTGGCCGTTTGTGGAATATCAGTAGAAACTGGATGCTGATACACTGGACCCTCACATGCTCTTCACATGCTAGAAACTCATCCAGATGGTCCTGTATTTCACATGCTGTCCTTTCGCAGTGAGGTTTGCTCATGAATAACAAAGAAAAATCCTTATCAGGGCAGTTTCTGATGAACATAACAGCTAATGCCACACTCTGTTTGACATTGTTCTTCCCTCACTTTTGAAATGCTGCTCAGACAGCTCAGCTACTGTATTTAATCATTACCAGTAATCAAGGGGGCCCTTTGTAGCATATGGTTTTGTAAAGTAAAATCAGCTAGGGGTATCCCAGAAGAAATAACACATTGTTGCATTAGAATGCAAAACACGGTATCTATGTCACCGGCATCAGAGAGAATTGTGTTATTGCGCAGCCATACTTTGACTATATCTCTGGCCTGGCCCATAAGTTTGTTAATTCGTTATTTAAGTTCCTGGCCTTTGTACTCGCTCTTTTTAAGGTAGACCCCCTCTTTAGTTCTTCCCATTCAAAGATGGAGTACTTATCTGAAGCATCTCCACAAAAGAACGGAGGATCCATGGCACCGCTGGCAATCATGTTCAAGGGCTACAGCACCAGAGGTTTTAGTACTCATTAGATTTCTTCTAACAGTTTCATTGATATCACTGCTAATTTACTTTTCCTGATCACTATTCAATGCTACAGTAGTATTTACTACATTCAAGTGGGGGCATATTATGTGTTTTCAGAGTGGAGAATCTTTCATCAGCATTGTATCTGGTTCAAGTAAAATACCAGACATGACAGACACAATGGAAGGGGGGAAAAAAGTACAAATTAAAAACCAATGTGCAAGTGTCAATATTGCTAAAACTGAATGTTTTAGACTACAAAATTAATAATGAACTGTAATGCTGTTGTTTAATACACTTTAAAAAAGAGCGGAGCTTGGCTTCAGATGAACTTTTTAAGGTAGAATGGGAAATTTAGCTAGCTAACTACCTTCAGCATGCTACTAGTGATTTTTTATACTTGTTATGAAGAAAAGGACCATAGTTTATCGAAATTACATTAAACTAAAATAATACAAAGATTACTTAAATGTTTTATATGAGAAAATACTAATATTTGTGGGTGTCTTTGTTTGCTTTCTTTTTTCTCACAACACTTCATTTGGTGAGTATCTCTGAAAAACCGCCATTTGGAGGATCATTTAGCCATAACACTTTGCCTTACCCACCTATCTCAACAAACAACAGGACACTATTGAACAGGACTAGGAGCATGAACAAGGCAAAACGGAGGGGTAAGGCTAAGTGGCTGGGGCAAGGGATGAAATAAGATTGGGCCTTATTTTATTGAGGAGGCAAAATGAACTGCTGAAGGGGTGTAACTGTCCACCTAATGAGTGGACACTGAAATGGGTGATATGAGGACAGGGTTGGGATGTAATGGAATATGTATTCAGAATACAAATTTTAACTCTGTATTCACTCCAAATTACATTTTGTTAAGGCAGTATTCTGGACACAGAGACCTCTAAATTTATTAGAATACTCATCCACTAAATTCAAATATATACTTTAGCATCTTGGCGAAGTATGAAACACAGGGGACACAACTCTGCTTCATTGTAGACACTTAACCCACACTAAACCCCACCACAGTAGCAAACATGCAAAACATAAACACAAAAGAATAACAACATTAAAGAGTAACTACACCATAAGAACTATTTTTTTCATTAACAGCTGAAATGCACTGTTCTGTAATAATAAATTTTTTATCATGGTCAGTTCTGCCTGTACAGTGCCCCTCTGGTTCATCTCTGCTATAGGTGTGGATGACGTGTTGGTACTGAAGTACCATGACACGTTACAGTATGCAAATCAGTCTAACTTTTTTCTGCTTTCCGTTAATTTTACGTGAATTTGAGTGGGAACTGAATCAGATGTAACACTGTTAAGTGCCATAAACAGCTTGCAGAATGTAAGGATTTAGGGCCTCTGCAGCAAATCCTGGCTGACCAGTGATGCAGTCTGCGACCTTGATGTCAAACTGAACAAAACATAGTGTTCAAAGAAAAAAAAAAGAATTACATTATAAAAGAATTATATTAAAATTACATTGAAGACAATGTATTAAGTATTCAGCCATCACTACTTATCAGTGACCCTGGCTCTGTTTGGGGTGAGAATGAGAACAAGAAGCAGGAAAATGAGAAGTGACTTCAGCCTCGTAAAAAGTCGAACATTGAGACATATTTTACCAGAAACTCGTGGAGAGGTTTCCTGAGATGCAAGAAAAGTGGCTTTAGCTGAGCTATCAGAGCAAACTAAGTCTGCATTTTCGTTTATTTAATATTTAGCCTGTTATAGTATATTAGCACATGCTGAGATATACTTACAGCCAAGATGGTAAAACGGACATAAAACGTTGTGGCTCCCAATGGTTTAATTTTTGTTGAAAGGACAAAATGGCTCTTCTTAATATTTCTTATAATTTGTAGGCGCTACAACTATTAGCTACATTTCATAAAACTGTAGCAGCTACTGCTATTAGCTACAAAAAATTGTAGTTACAAAAAGTAGTGCGCTACTACTTAGCTACTCCCCCATCCCTGGTAACAGGTTAATCTGCTTAGCATTAGTGCTAACCCAGTCAAGTAGCCTCAGATGGAGTCCACCCTAAATCATAAAACAAACATGTGTGCTCAACTGTAAAACATAACTAGGCAACATGACAAATGATTATAGGTGACCAATATTTGACGGGTACCACTCAGTTTATGTAGTAAATGTATAGCCCTAGACAGCACAGGTACATCCTGACATGTCTCATTCATATCATTATATTGTTACCACAGTGCAATCCACTGGAATGTCATATAGTCTGCACATCTAATGTATGATTTAAAATGGCAGTGTTATTACCGTCTGCAATTTCATGACTGCAGCCTTCAAAACAGCCTCAGTTCTTATTGGACAGATAGTGAGGAAAACACAAGAACTTGCAATTTAAGACTCTTTATATTGAGAGGAAGCACAGTTTAGTAACCTTTATTCAAAGTGCTTTTGCCACAATGTTATGCACAGTCCTGTTTCTCAAAAATCATGCAGCTGGGCCACATTTATATTAATATCAATTACATATATCTGCAGAACAGCTGCAGCACACTATGGTTTTATTAAACACGTGGAGTTGTAGTTTTCTTTGTGAACTTATGAGGAATGCGATATAGTTCCACTAGACAGTGACCTTCCACTTGATTAAGTACACCTTTGCCATATAGGTGCACTTTGTAGTTATACAATTACAGACTGTAATCCATCTCTTTCTCTTCATAAATCAGCCCCCTTTCACTTTTCTTTTTGTTCTATTACCTAACATGTACACATACTGCTAGAACCAGATACTGATATGTCTGCATATGCCCTCGGTCGAAGCACCATTAGACGTGGGTACCAACAGCTTACCAAAGCTTTGAGCGACATCAACCCAAAAAGGTTGTGATTGAATAAGTCATACTCGCTTTCTGATTGGACCAGTTCAAGTTTTCACATAAACAGAAATGGAGATGTGTTTGCGGATTTGTACTACCACACAGATGGTATGGTCACACTGTAATGAAAATGTAAATCATCTGAGTAGTACTGATTCACGCATTCACATTTCATTTACAAATGCCAATCTTTTTTTAAACACTCAAAAATCGTTTCTATATATTAAAAATATTCTTAGGCATTTGTGAATTAGATTTTTTATTATTTACTTATTTGTGTCATATTTGCAAATTCTAAATTATTTGTGAATCTGGATTTTGTGTGTATATAGTTGCACAAACAACTGCAAATTTCAGTACATTTGAGAATACTGTTTTACTCAAAATTGGGTTGACACTTTTTGACTCTGTAACATTCTGCGTTAAAAGGTGAGTAAATACGAGATTAAATATTAGCCTTAGCACAGATCACTGGATTAAAACTGAACATTTACAGTGTATTTTAGCTCTAGCTCAGTCTGAAGGTGAAATCACGTTACCTTGCTGGCTAAGCCTAATTTGGCTCAGTGGCACTTATTATCAACAGCTTCAGGCAGCTTCGCCAAGAGTGCTGCTAAGCTAATGTCTGATGTTTTGAGTATTAACAGAGAAACTTGTTTTCATTGACTTCACATCAGAAACTTGTTTTCATTGGTTGCCTATCTGCTGGCTGCCAAGTTGATAGTTAAAGAAGTCAGTTTCTTCCATTAGGGGTACTTGTGTTTTGACTTATACATGTGCAATATGAACAACGGTACACATACAAGTGTATAGATAACACAAACAGATCCAAAATTAATTTTTAATCAGGATGCGTATATCTAGGATTTATCTATTTATAAGCTATATAGAGAGCACAGTTTCAATCCAGAGTCTAACGGATTCATTCATTTTCTACATAGACAAGAGGTATTACTATTAAATATAAAAATATATTTAATATACTATTAAATGTTACGTTTGTATGAAGGGCACTGGCCTAGTAACAAATATGGGCTTTGCTGTAACATATAACTCATGTTGGAGAAGTCTCACAGGAAAGAAGGAAGGACTCAGGTTAGCACAGTTTTGGAGGATAAACTCTGTTCTTAAATACACTATATTTCCAAAAGTATTCACTCACCCATGCAAATAATTGAATTCAGGTGTTCCAATCACTTCCATGGCCACAGGTGTATAAAAACAAGCACCTAGGCCTGCAGACTGATTCTACACATATTTATGAAAGAAAGGGTCGCTCTCAGGAGCTCAGTGAATTCCAGCAGGGTACCGTGATTTCCAAAGTGGAAGCGATTGGGAATGACAGCATCTCAGCCGTGAAGTGGTAGGCCATGTAAAATGACAGAGCGGGGTCAGCGGATTCTGAAGTGCATAGTGCGCAGAGGCCGCCACATTCTGCAGAGTCAATCGCTGCAGACCTCCTTACTTCATGTAGTTACATTACATTACAGTGCGTAGAGAGCTTCATGGAATGAGTTTCCAAGGCCGAGCAGATGAACCTAAGCCTTACATCACCAAGCGCAATGCAAAACGTTGAATGCAGTGGTATAAAGCGCCGCCACTGGGATCTAGAACAGTGGAGACATGTTCTCTGGAGTGACTAATCACGCTTCTCCATCTAGCAATCTGATGGATGACTCTGGGTTTTGCTGGTTGCCAGGAGAATGTTAATTGTCTGACTGCATTGTGCCAAGTATAAAGTTTGGTGGAGGGGGATTTTGGTGTGGGGTTACTTATCAGGAGTTGGGCTCAGGTCCTTAGTTCCAGTGAAAGGAAATCTTAATGCTTCAGCAGACCAAGAGATTTTGGACAATTTCATGCTTCCAACTTTGTGGGAACAGTTCAGGGATGTCCTCTTCCTGTTCTAACATGACTGTGCACCAGTGCACAAAGCAACGTCCATAAAGACATAGATAGTTGGTGTGGAAGAACTTGACTGCCTTGAGAGTCCTCAACCCGATAGAACACCTTTGGGATGAATTAGAGTGGAGACTGCGTGCCAGGCCTTCTTGTCCAACATCAGTGTCTGACGTTACAAATGGCTTCTGGAAGAATGGTCAAAAATTCTCATAAACACACCTAACCCTTGTGGAAAGCCTTCCCAGAAAACTGTTATAGCTGCAATGGGTTGGTCGACATCATATTAAACGCTATGGATTAAGAATGGGATCTCACTCAATTTCATATGCATGTGAAGGCAGACGAGTGAGTACTTTTGGCGATATAGTGTATGTTGTCTGGGTACACTTGAATGTATGTGCTTTTCCTGTTACTGCTTTAATTTAACCTTAACAAGAATAACTTAAAATGATCATAAAAATGAAATTATAAATCTGACCTATATTTTTCATTACATTATGTGCAGTTTATATAATACAACATAGTAACTTACATGTTACAGTTTTTTTACAGGTTTAACCTAAGGCATACAACATGCATCCAGAGCCTATTATCTCACCACACCAATGAAGTAACTGCAACCAAGTATAACTACATAATGTTCCTCTCTAATTACAGCTCTTGTTGCATTTAAAAGCCTTTGTCCTTTTTTCCCTCCAGAGAGATATATCTCACCAGACTTTTAGCTCTTACTCTCCAGACTAGTCCTAACCTGCAGGTGGGTATCAGTAATGACCACATTGGCAAAGGCAGGAAATGAAGAAAAAATCCAAGAAAATGGGGGCAATTTTGATTTATAGGGAACAAGCACATTCAAAATTTATTTTTAAGTAAACTCACCACTATTTTTAACTTAACTGAGATGCAGTATAAAAATGTGAGTTTGAAAGGAGTTTCTTAAGTATGGAAGCTTGAGGAAGTGTTGCCTGTGGTTAAAGGTAAGCTGATATGTACAGTATCTCAAGTGTACAACTCAGAATATTAAAGCAGATAAAAAAACAAAATGTTTACAAATAAAGTATTGATAAGTAAATAGTATTCATTTTATGTATACTTACAGATGCAGTCAATAGGCCTCATTCCCCAATATCTTCCTAAATTTCTTCTTTGTTGTTGAGAAAGGTCCTAAAACAAAGTCTATATCAGGTTCATGATGTGTTCTTAAACCGCAGAACTGTTTCCAGTTTTGTGTTCTTGAGTGTGCATAGATTCTGTTCTTACTTAAGAACAACTCCCAAAACATTGATGAATGTCAAAATCTTCAATTTCATCTTAAGAATGGTTGATGAATGAGATGAGAAGAAATGCAGATAAACTGCTGAAGACAAACTGTAAATTTCAGGAGTCAGTGAGTGAGGTAGCTGGCTGGCCTGACCACTTATAGAGTGCAAAAAGTGCTAGAAATGAGGCAAGAACTAGTTTAGTGGGGGATGATGCAGATGATTACAAAGCAATATATATTAACATCCAGCCTATTAAGAAAGACTTAGGGCAGTAAAATATAAATGGTTTCTTTATTCATTCTGGTTTCCTAATGTTTTGGGTATCCCTTTGTTGTTAATATTACTAATGCTGAGTGGCAAATGTTTGTCCTATACAGAAAAACACTTGTGAAGGGGTGAACAATGTGCTGTAGGAGTGCAGGGGAATCAGAGGAAAAACAGGCAGGACAGCCTTACTATTAAAAAACTGCATCTGTTCAGGTTTTAGAGATACTGGCCAGCAGCTGTAAAGTGAAAAATCTGTAACAAAAAAATCCAGCCCAGGACCCCTTGACACTTGTGAAGTTTGAAACTTTGAAAGGTACAAATATACAACTTAATCTAATGCTATTTAATAACATTCTTGCACCTGAAGCAGTCAGGATTGCTTATATATACACCTAAATGTAAAGGAAAACCACAGAGCAGATATACACTATATCGTATTGTATTGTAGTAATATACAGTGCTTGAGTCATAGTACATGACCATAGTAGTGACAATTCTTTTTTTTATTTAAGCCGTCCAGTATGCCCTTCTATTCTACATTATACATCTAAATATAATTAATTAATCTAACTCTAAAGGTAAATTTTGACCGCTAAATAAGAATAAGAGTAATAAGAGACATTTTCCTTGCAAAGATAATAACTATTTTTTCAACTGTTGGGCTGCTAGAAATCACTTCTGTTTGTGGACTAAATCTAGTTGCATCAGCCTCTGGACATTATTACCACAAAAAAGAGGCTAAGTTGCTAAAATATGCAAATAATGTAAAGTATAGGAGTTGTGTTATGAAAGATGGTTGTGCTAAGCATGAAAAAAAGAAATCCTCACATGTTCCAAGTCGCTTCTCCCTCAGGGTCACGGGGGGTGCTGGAGCCTATCCCAGCTGTCATCGGGCGGAAGGCACGATACACCCTGAACAGGTCATCAGTCCATTACAGGACAGACGGACAGGCGACCAAATCCTTAGCTGCCTCCTCCAAATAAAAGTCTATGTTGCTGATAAACAGGGTACAAAGTTCATTGGCAAAAGGTTGCTGCTGAGAAACATTGGCTGATAAGCACAGGGATGTCACTTGAACATTAGGTAACAAGGTCTCTGCGATGCAGTGCCAATGAGCAAAAAAGTTGTCCCTTAACGACTATGTTAAGACATTAACGATGTAACTGTGAGCACTGTGTCTAAGACTAAACGTCTTGGCAGCTTGCCTGTGCTGTCTGGGGTTCAGTTTGAAGTTGTATCTTTGATAGTGAGCTACTGTTAAAGTTAGTTAAATGTGCCATTAAATGGAAAACTGTATTTACATTGGTATAGTTAAATAAGGAGAGTTTGGTACATGGAACTGACATACAATATATTTCCAAAAGTATTCGCTTGTCTGCCTTCACACACAGATGAACTTGAGTTACATCCGATTCTTAATCCATAGGGTTTAATATGATGTCGGCCCACTCTTTGCAGCTATAACAACTTCAACTCATCCTGGAAGGCTTTCCACAAGGGTTAGCAGCGTGTTTATCTGAATTTTTGACCATTCTTCCAGAAGCACATTTGTAAGGTCAGACACTTATGTTGGATGAGAAGGACTGGCTCGCAGTCTCTGCTCTAATTCATCCCAAAGGTGTTCAAGGTCAGGACAGGTTATGGACCTTGCTTTGCGCACTGGTGCGCAGTCATGTTGGAACAGGAAGGGGCCATCCCCAAACTGTTCCCACAAAGTTGGGAGCATGAAATTATCCAAAATCTCTTGGTCTGCTGAAGCATTAAGAGTTCCTTTCACTGGAACTAAGGGGTCATGCCCAACTCCTCAACCCCATACCATAATCCCCCCTCCACCAAACGTTACACTTGGCACAATGCAGTCAGACAATTAACATTCTCCTGGCAACCACCAAACCAAGACTCGTCCATCGGATTGCCAGACGGAGAAGTGTGATTCGTCACTCCAGAGAACACGTCTCCACTGCTCTAGAGCCCAGTGGCGGTCCTTTACACCACTGCATTCAACGCTTTGTATTGCGCTTGGTGATGTAAAGCTTGGATGCATCTGCTTGGCCACTGAAACCCATTTCATGAAGCTCTCTATACACTGTTCTTGAGCTAATCTGAAGACCACATGAAGTTTGGAGGTCTGTAGCGACTGACTCTGCAGAAAGTTGGACTATGCACTTCAGCATCCCGCTCTGTCATTTTTCATGGCCGACCACTTCATGTCTGATTTGCTGTTGTTCCTAATCACTTCCACTTTGTCATAATACCACTGACGGTTGACTGTGGAATATTAGTAGTGAGGAAATTTCACGACTGGACTTGTACAAGTGGCATCCTATCATGGTACCATGCTGGAATTCAGTGAGCTCCTGAGAGCGACCCATTCTTTCACAAATGTTTGTAGAAGCAGTCTGCAGGCCTAGGTGCTTGTTTTTATACACTTCTGGCCATGGAAGTGATTGGAACATCTGAATTCAATGGTTTGGATGGGTGAGTGAATACATTTGGCAGTATACCTTAGTGTACCTTGAACTTCAAACACTGTTTCCTCCTACAAAAAAAATCCTGCACTTGAAAAAGAGTGTGATAAAAATGGCAATTCAAAAATCCTAAACTGTTAAGTAATAGTCGAGTCCAATATCGAATTTACGAGATGAATGAACATGAACACCACCACAATGTCGTAGTTACTAGGAGGAAACTCGTATTTTTCAGTGAAGCCCGAGTTTCCAAGTTGGAGGGGTGTGTCAAAAAAAGTAATGACAGCCTTGATAAACTGGCTGTATTTCAGTTATTAATCAGCTACTCCTTTACCACTGCAGACTAAAACCATCTGCACATAGAAATACAAACATAAACACATATTACATCTAACTGCATAAAAACATTACTCTTCTTAAAAGCATCCTCTGCTCCTCACCTTGTTGCAATAACACAAAATACACACTCTCTTTAATAAGAGAGAAACAAAAGTAAACCAGAAACATTCCAGTATATTTATCTTATTTCCAACCAAAACCACCTCCGAAGTCGTAAGTGGAACGTCCGAAGAAAACCTGAAGGCTGCAATGCCTTACACCAGCCCATAGCCCAGCAGGAAACAACGGCAACAGAGCTACAGAAATAGAGGCTACGTGTAGAAGATGCACCGTTGCAGACTAAGAAGGCGATGTAGGCAAGGAAACGAAGTGTCAGGCATGGCTGATTTCATCTTTAAACAAGGCTGAAGCAGTCTTCCTATTCGCCTGCACTGTTAGAAATAAACATACTATGCAGGTACATGATTCATTCATCAAGGTACAAACAACGTAAGTGTACCTTCAAAGGTACAACAGTGGTTTTAAGGTCTGATGCTGTACCTTACATGAGTTTTTCCTAGTGGAAAAGTAGATATTTGTACCTTTTCTTAACCAAACGTTTTAAATCAGAACAATAAAACAAAAAGCCTGGAGAGGAGACGGGGTGTGTGGAGTCAGTACAGTTTAGAAAATATAACTTCAGTGGATTCTGGCACAGTTATGTTCCCTGACTAAAGGTGCTGGGATGTACCCCTAAGGGTCCCACCACAGTGACAAGAGGGGTACTGCCCCAGTGACAGTGTCCTACCTTTTTTCTGAGAGTGTGAATGTTACATTAATCTTAAAACAAGCTTTCTAACAGAAGAGCAACTTAAGTTCCCTCCTCTCGGACAAAGTTCAAAGTCGTCTCACTCTGGACAGTTTCCCAAACCTTGGACAATATCGACAAGAGCGAGTTGTGTTTCGACTGTGTGAGCAAATCGAAGCAGACCATCGAAATATTCATGAGCCCCGTAAAAAATGATAAACAATGGACGTGTAAAACCGTATCTGAGCATTTTTCGCCCTGACCAACGTCACATACAGACATCAAGGAACCACTTCAAATGCTGAATAAATGCTTTCTGTGGCTTTTAGCTTTTACCCCCGCAAAATGGCTGACGCACTACCGTGGTGTTTCTCTGATAGGGAGTTTTACCAAGGCCTGTCGAATTCGCCTGCAGGGGCCGCTGTCGTGCTGTGATAGAGGCTTAGCGGGCGCTGTGAACGCTAAGAGACCGTGATGTTATTTCCGCCTGTAATCTGACAAGACCTACCTCTTGCGCTAGAATTGGCTAGTAGCTCGGACTCACGAGCAGTCCGCCGAGTTCTGAGCATGAACTACTAGCCAATCCCGACCAAGGGGACGGGGCTTGTCGGAAAACAGGTGGGAACATAAGGCGAGGAGAGTGCAGGCGAGGTTACAGCGCCTGGGTGGCAAAGCCTCCGTGCAGCCTCAGCTCAGTAATCTAATCAGCTGCTGCACAGAGCCTCGTCTCTCTCCCTGTGAACTAACACGCTGCGCAGTGTCCTCATTTGACACAGGGTTACTTTGTTTATCTTCCTTCCATTTAATCTTACTTTTGTTTTTATTCTACAAAGAAGGAAAAACGTGGGCTTTGGAAACCTGTTTTGACGCCATGGTATGCACAACATGTTTCTCAGGCAGCCTATTTAAATCTCTTTTCAGTTCTCTCCATCCGAAGACTAACCCTAGCAGTTCGTGACTAGGAACAGAAATAGCTGTGTACATCAAACAGGGAGAAGGTCCTTCTCAGTGTTCATCAGTTTCTGTAAAATATAGAAGAACACATTTTACACTAAACCCCTCAGTCATCAGTCCTTTTTGTGACTGACAGTGACAGTTGAAGACTGATAAGAGTGGCTCTTCAATTTAAGGTGATACCCACTGGAAAAAAAAAAAAAAAAAACAGATTTCACTATCAAAAGTCTTTTTTTTTTTCTGGAACGTTTGCAGCTCATAATACTTTCCAGTAGTAATAAGCAATAATGGTAATCAGTAGTACAGTAGTACTATTCTAACAATTCACTTCACAATCAAAACATTTCTTTCAAATCAACAGTAGCCTAATTTAATCAAGCCTGGAATCTGAGGCCTAGCATTGAGTGGAGAGAAATGCCATAGAGAGAGAGTGCTTTGTGTTTCAACAAAGCAGACAATCGTTGTCAGAGCCCATCTAAATTGTTGTTCTCTGAAAACTGATGTTTATTAATGTGTCAGCAGTGATGACGTCAGCGCACCGAGGCCTAGCCTTGATGCAAATTCTCTTTTGAGAGCCACGTAATGAGAATAATGTTTTAAAAACATTGAACTGGGTTCCCTTGGCACTGCCTCCGTAGCTAATGCAACATGTATTAATTTGACAATCGCTTACATTTACAAACCCTGAATGCAAAATATCTCCCAGCTGTCATTTAGGTAATAAAAAAAACCCAGATGTCAGAAACGATCCTCTCTTGAAGGAAAAATAATAAACATAAACTTTATTTATTAGTAAATTTAAAGGCTAAATTAAAGAGATCCAAATGTTTATGAAGTGTTGAAGCTTGACTATATATTAAAATGTAGACTTGAGCTTCAGAATGTAGAAGCGATAAAACAGAACAAGGCCTCTCCACCTGTGATTTACCAAGTGTGTTTTACTGAAGGCCAGTATCAGAACATGTAAGGTCACATGTTAAAATATAGACAGACATTCAGTGAGGTACACAAGTGCTAGGCAACTTTGAGGTTTAAAAAGAAGTCAAATACCTTTAAAATCCAACCTAAAAGATATAAGTGATCTACATAGTTCTATCAAAGCAGGGATGATAGTTTTGTTAGGATTTGTGTTGTAGAGGAAGTAAGGAAGCCCACAAAAAGAGCATTACAGTAATCAATTCTACTCTAATTCATACTTCAAAATATGGTATATTAAGTAAAGGGGCCCTAGTTTCTCACAAAGCAGCTTTCTCTAGATTTTATACATTCACCAAATATTTTCTGACATATCATTAGCATAACTATAAAAATTGAAGAAAGAAAGAACACTTGTGAATTATAAATTGTTGTTCACACAGAGACATCAACATAATTTCAAAACTGCCAGTCCAAGTAGAATCAACATATATTTACTGTGCCCTTTCTTTTTACATACTCTAGCAGCTCATGTTTATACCAGTGCAAAGTTCGTATGAGTTCAGCATCAAATGATTTCACCTACAGTGCTGTGGGAAAACATTTACCCCTCACCCATTTTCTTCTGTTTTTGGTAATTTGTCACATTTAAAGGATTCAGATCATCTAACTAATTTTACTATAAGATAAAAACAACATGAGTAAATACAAAATGCAGCTTTTAAATGATCATTCTATTTACTGAAAATAAAAATGTATTAAAAATCTATATCACCCATGTGAAAAAGTAATTGCCCCTTTAAAACTAATAACTGGTTGTGCCACCCTTGGCAGTAACAACTGCAATCAAACGTTTGTGATAACTTATGATACTTTTACATCGCTATGGAGGGATTTTGGCCCACTCTTCTTTGCAGAATTGTTTTAATTTGGCTACATTGAAGGGTTTTTGAACATAAAATGCCCGTTTAAGGTCTTGCCACTGCATCTTAATGGGATTCAGTCAGGACTTTGACTCAGCCAGGCCAAAACCTTCATTTTGTTTCTTTTGAGCGGTGGAGGACTTGCTTATGTACTTTGGATCATTGTTCTGTCGCATAACCTAACTGTGCTTGGGCTTTAGGTTGCAAACGGATGGGCGGACATTCTTTTTCAGGAAGCAAAACAGCCCCAGTCTATCACACTACCACCACTATGTTTGACTGTTGATATGATGTCCTTGGAGATCTAGATGTTTTTTGGCAAATGTGAGATGAACTTTTGTGTTCTTGTTGGTCAACAGAGGGTGGCACCTTGCAACTCTCCCATGTTTGCCATTTTTGCCCAATGTCTTTCTTGTTGTGAAATCAAGTACATTGAATTTAACTGAGACAAGTGAGGCAAGTGAACTGTAGTTCTTTAGATATTCATGTGGGTTCTTTTGTGACCTCCTGGATAAGTCCTGGTGAAATATTGGTTTGCAGCCACTCCTAGGAGGGCTCATCACTGTTGTCCCAGAACCTTAGTAATGGCTTTGTAACCATCTGGACAGGTAGATTTCAATAACTTTGTTTTGCCACTATATTTGAATCTTGAGAATGTGGAATCATGAGGTGCGTTTTGAGACCTTCTAGCCTACTTCACATTGCCAGATAAGTTGTATTCAAGTAATGTGTAGATTCAACAGGTCTGGCAGTAATCATGCTTGGGTGTAGCCAGTGAAATTGAACCCAATAGTTAATTGGTTTGAGTAATTTGTTGATTTAGTAGCTAAGGGTGCAGTAACTTTTTCACATAGGGCCAGGTAGGACTGAACAGCATTTTTCCTTCAATAAATGAAATCATTATTTAAAAACAGCATTTTGTGGGTATATGGGATATCTTTGTCTAATTTTAAAAGTAGTTTGATGAAATTTTCAAGTGTGACAAATATGCAAATAATAGAAGAAACTGGGAAGTGAGCGAATACCTTTACAGAGCACTGTATACACTATTGTGCAAAACTGAAAACAAAATATCAACTAACGATTTCAAGTTTATGCTGAAATACATTTACCCACTATAATGTCAATGCCGAAAGCCACTGCTATGGCAGCGTTTGTACAGATGCTTGGGGAGATAAGAAATCAAGACTGAGCTGAGGTTTTTCTAAATAAAAATGAGACAAGACCATTCAAATGTTGTGTCTTCACAGACTGTGGTCTCGCTTAAACCTGCATTTGCTTCTCCCTCTCAGCTAACAACAGTTTTTGAGATTCCATGGAAACCAGTCACTGATGCTGAGTGGATTATTTAGTTTGAAGGAAAAACAGAAAACGACCAGGCAAAATTTAAAAAATTGATGGATTGTACAGAGAGGAGAATATTTGCAGGCGTTTCATCAGCCTGGGAAGGAAGGAAAGAGCGAGTCAAAAAAGCTTTTCTGTCTCACCAGGCAAACAGTAACCAGGCAACAGGAAAAGTGATAGCTTTTGGTGCGAGACAGAGCTGTGAAGTGCAGTGCTTCCTAAAAATTACTTCTCTCATACTCTGCTGACAGGAGTGACATCCAAATACTCATCAAACAGTAGAATCAAAAAATGGCTTACCACTGCCAAAACAAAACAACAGATGGAATGGCATTAACATGTGGAATTAAACTGAACATTGTTATGGAACATGGTTTATCATATAAGATGGTTTGTTTCCTGCTTAAATAACAAATTTGTGCTCATTTCAATTTTACATCTGAGTGGAACTGAATTCTCTATTCCATAATTTTCAAATTCATTCTGTAAGCCAAATGGAACACTTGTTAAAAGACTTGACATTTTCATATGGGTCAACACAGCACCATCCCTTCCAAGACATTTTACCCAACAGACTGTTTACCTGTATGTACAATACTCTGGAAAAGTCTGAGACCAGCCGTCAATTATTTAATTTTATTTATTTAATTTCCAGTCAAAATAGCCAAGAAATATGTTCATTTTCAGGAGAGGTTGCTAAAGGGATTAGAAACAAGCAAATCTACTTGCATAAGGAAGGGGAAATTCCAACAGAAATAAGTGAGTTTCTAAAAGTGAACTTCAACAAATGAATTAAAGATATTGGGAAAATGGGACTCTTAACAATAATGAAGGATCTGGTAGACAACCAGTCCTCTCACC
The DNA here is from genome assembly GCF_015220715.1 of Pygocentrus nattereri. Classification (NCBI taxonomy): domain Eukaryota; kingdom Metazoa; phylum Chordata; class Actinopteri; order Characiformes; family Serrasalmidae; genus Pygocentrus; species Pygocentrus nattereri. The sequence goes on from NC_051220.1 coordinate 15,657,255, forward strand.
ATCAGATAAACAGCACTTAAAGCTTTCTTCTGCGAAAGAAGATGAAGAAATGAAACAAAGAAGCTGCTGGTGTTCTCAGAACAATGGAGTTACCATCCCAGAACCCAGACCTCAACATCACTGGGAGAGTTTGGAATTGCTTGGATTGTGAAAAGAAAGCAATGCAACTTTTAAGACTGAACTTTGAAGGTGTGGAAAAATATCTCTGCACATTTCTTTGAAAAACTGAAAGCAAGTCTCTTGGAAAGAATGCAAGTTGTAAAAAAGCAAAGGGTGAACTCATGCAATTCTGACAAATGTAATATTATATTTAGTTGCTGGGGCTTATGTGTAATTTTCTGATGAATATATGTTTTCTACTTTTTGACTGTAAATACATATTTTCTGCATTTTGACTGTAAATTAAATAAGTGAAAGGTTGATTGGGCTTTTGTACTAAAATGTACATGTATGAATATAAATAATCTGAGTTAGATTTAGAAGGAGCACTAATAATGCAAATCTAATTATTGCTTCAGGAATCATCAGTTAGCTGAATGATGTGTGATACAGATGGGTTGGAGCTGAAACTTTCAGGAAGGCAGATCTCCAGGAGGAGTGTTGGTGTCAGAACACAGAACACACACACATTTTAATGCGCAACTACTGTTTATTTGGTGACTTTAGCATGGGGGACTGGGAACAAAACATAGAATTAAGCATTAGAAATTATTAGAAATAGAAATTGTGCAGTACAATTAGTAGAAAATGCCATATTTAAGTTTGTTTCATATAGAGAATTAGTTAACACACACACACATATATATATATATATATATATATATATATATATATATATATATATATATATATAACTTAGATTTATGATTTATTTTCACCTAGAAATTCAGCAAAGCCAGAAGTGTCCATACATGTGCATCTGATTGTGTTATGTAAGCATAGCCTTACAAATGCTGCCCCTCTGAAATGTAACTGTGATGTTATGAATAGGTTCCACTAGCATTGAATGAACACTGAATATAGAATAGACAATATAAGTATAGAACATAAGTTTATAAGTAAGAACAAAGCTTTGTGACATTGGAGGCAGCTTTAGTTGTCAAACAGTTACACTCTTTAGTCTTTAATCTGCTCAAATGAATCCTTTACTTCTTACCCAAATGAAAACCTAAAGAAGCCATAAGCATTCACAAACAAGAACTCTTCATTTTAGCTATTTGCATGCTTTTATTTATTGTTGCTGAGTCACTGTTTCAGTCATGTCTACTGCTTTATTATCTTGAGACTATAAGGCTCAGCTGTCTGTTGTACTGTACAGTAGTGTATATGACAAACCTGAATTTAAATGAAGAAATAAAGTCAGTGGCTCGTTAAATTTCTCTTACCTCTGTATGAGGCACTTCAGTAGCACAAATTATTTAGGAAGAATCTTTATAGTGTTAGTTCCATTCCAGACAAATAATATTTAATTTGCTCAAATGCAGATTTGTCAACATTTGTATTTCCTAAATTCATACACACTGGCTCATATTTTGCCAACTTTTCAGAACATCTTGTGTTCAAATCCACTGGAAAAATATGTTGTTTTTAAGCTTAAAATAATGAGTTAATGCAATGTAAGGCAGATTATTGTTCTGTTAACAAGCCCTTAGAGGTTCAATGCACTCAAACCTTAAGGAAACCTTAAGTATTAAGGTCACTTAGTTCTTAAGTTAAAGCATGAAATCTTTCTCTTCTCATTATATGGTGTAGAGTAAATGTTAGGGTCCATTAAAACAAAGTTAAACAATCTCCAAGTCTTTCATGTATGTGTTTGTCTTTGCACTGACCCATCCACACACAGCTATTATCACCTACATGTCTTTAAGCTTTAGCTAGGTAATTTTTATTTCCAATTGGCATACATGACTCGTATTCTTTTTTGATGGCTCCCTAATTAGTTAATTGCTTATTTGATGCTGAAAGTGTCAAACAAGAAAGAAAGAGTAGTATATTTGTTGCTTCATGTTTAGGCAAGAGTAAATACCTATAGTTAAACTATCAGTGAGTCATATTATAATTTAGTAATAAACACATGAAAACATGAAAATGCCTTGAATCAAAATGTTTATAAAACCAAGAAGATGAGCACTGGGTTTTGAGAAAATTGGTAACCTACACTTAATAATATCTGAACTAGAAAGTAAGCAGTAAATGTACCAGTCCTGATCAACAAGAGATAAAACATGAATAAATGGAGGTGAAGCATAAGTTGTACTGTGATTCACAGTATTCAAACTGAATGAATATGAATACTAATGACTAATAACTTACTGTGCACTCTTAGAAATAAAGGTATGAAACTACCACTGGGGCAGTATGCCTCATCACTGGGGTGGTACCCTCAGGGGTCCATCTCAGTACCTTTAGTCAGGGGAAGTAATTGTACCATAATCCATTGAAATGATAAGTTGTATTGACTCTACATACCAGGATTTTTTTTAATTTTATTGTTCTGTTTTAAAGCATTAGTTTATGGAAAGGTAAAACTATGAAGTGTTCACCTGGGAAAAACTCATTTAAGAAAAAGTTGGACCTTAAAACCACTGTTTTACCTTTGAAACATTTACATTGTGTACCTGCACAGTACCTTTTTAACAGTGTAGTTAAGCAGTTAGCTGTTTCAGATATGATGCTACTCAAATTTTCATTAACTTTCAGTAAAATGATTTCATTGTTTCTTGCACCACTCAAACTCATTTTTATTAAATATGTACAGCTACAAATTTGCACACTCAACTGCTTAGGAAAACAAACCACAAAATGAAGGACTTATAAATACCATCAGCCACTAAAAGTGCAAACTTTCCCTGCATTAAGAAAAGTGAATGTAAAAATAGTTTTCTCCAACTGTACATAAGAGTGATGTGTGTTCAGTAGAAACAAGAAAAGTGGTGCATGGAAGTAATAAGTGAAGCTCATTAATCACTAATGTGAACTTTTTTTGTTTTCAACAGTGATGAGCCATCAGGAGCCCCTTCTACTATCCAGCTAAGTGGACAGTAATCTGACCAGAGAAGAGATAACATGAAGAATCCAGAGGATCCAACAATATGAAGTGTAAATGTGACCTTTACAGTGAGTGTATTTTCTTTTAGGTCTCTAAAATGTGATTGACAGCAGGGGTTAAGTCTAGCCCTGGACTACATGACATTCTGAAAGCAGATACTCTGTTAAAAGGAAAGTGTCCAGGACAAGGTTTAACTCCTGTCTAGTAAACTAATCCTACGCGTTTGAGACATGAGACAACCACAGTATAATGTGAAAGTTTTGCTTGCTTTGAACTCTTTCTGAAAAAAAAACCAAACACTTTTCTTCAGACAGCAGATGCATGAGTTTGTTAAATAAACTGACGAAACCTCACGAGTGGAATACGGATATGATTCTGAACAAGTGCCTAAAATGTGTCAAAGCCACACCAAATCTACAGTCCAGCCTAAATTTCACAATGAAATCTCGCCCACGAAATATTTCTGTTAGAGGTTTTATTACAAAATGTGTTTGATAAAAAGGAATAATTTACAAAGTGATTTGTGGATGGCACAAAAAAATCAGAAAAAACAGATCTATCACTTCTATTTCCCTCGACGTATTTAAAATTATCAGTATCGGTTTTCTGGTTGGGAAACCGTTTAAAAACCGACCTTCACAGCAATACGAGGAGGAGAACAGAGGTGAGTGTAAGTCATCCAAGCGCCTGGAGCCACACACACACACACACACACACACGTTCATGATCACACACTGGACGCTGAGCTAGCCTAGAGCAAGTTAACTACTTCTAAACTAGTCACAAAAACACCACTGGAGACGAAGGGAGACATGAAGGAGCACAGAAAAACACTGAGGAGAAAAGAAAAACGTCCTTGGTTTGAGAGAGTGTCCTCTTGATTCCAGAGAATTTATTAGCAGCTTTGTCGTCCCCGTCTCCAAAACGGTCGCTTCGATTTATTTTCGCCCCCAGAGCTACATGTGAACCACGGCGTCCGTCTTCTCGCGCAGGCGCCTCCTGTACTCATCCAGCCAGTCTCTGAGCTCGGAGATGCGGTAGCCCTCGGGCCCCCGGCCGCCCTGGTACACCACCTTGCCGTCCTGCACAATGTAGAGGCGGTCGAAGTAGGCGCCGTACGCCGCGTTGGCCGCGTTCTCCATGCCGTCCGCCACCACGGGGCAACCGGGCGGCGCCTCGCGCTCCATGAGGCGCGCTGCGCGCAGACGCTCCTCCAGGCAGCGGTGGCGCGGGATCTGGTACGGCGCATCCGAGCTCGCCCAGCCGTCTGACGGGTGTGCTTCCTCGATGTACACCAGGAGCGCGTCGGCCACATCGGCGTAGCGGCGCACAAGGCGGCCGAAGGCGCGGAGGCGCGTCATGAACGGCGGTCAGGTGCAGCTACCGAAGTTGAGCATGAGCGGCCGCGCGCCGCGCGCGTACTCCAATACGCGGTGGCGGCGCGCGTCCGCCAGGCGCACCACCTCGCTGTTGGGCGCCGCGCGGCCCACGCGCGCCGCCTTCAGCGCGTCCAGCTTGTGACCGTGCCACACAGCGCGCAGCGACGCCACACTGAACATACGGTCCGAGTCGGACACGCAGAGCGGCGGGTCGTCGTCGTCGTCCTCCGCGTTCCTACCCTCCTTTTCTTCTTCATCGCCCTCGACCTCCTCCTCTTCGTCCCGCGCCCTCGTTCGCACCAGCACGCGCTTCCGCACGCACAGAAAGTCGAGGAGCCACAGCGCGATCGCCGCGAACACGAAGCGCGGCAGCAACGCGAGACAAGCGAGCGCGCTCCGCAGCGCCTCCGCCGTGTTCATGGCTCTCCGCTGGACGGAGGAGCAACGCACCCGATGGGCCTTTATATAACGGGGGTGAGGAGTTGCATGGGGGAGATCTCTCTCTCTCTCTCTCTCTCTCTCTCTCTCTCTCTCTCTTTCTGTGTGTGTGTGTGTGTGCCTGCGTGCGTGCGTGTGCCTACCCGCCTCCTGCTTAAAAGTTCTGCTCTTCTGAGAATGTGAGAGGAGGACACGAGAATCTCTAGTCACGAGATCAATGGGAGATGAAACATGAATGAAGACTTAAGAGAGATGAAGACTACTTTAAAGCGGCAGCTCCACTCTGATCGGGCTTTAACACTGAGTGCTTCAGAGTACCTGAAAAATCCAGGGTGCTTGACTTTCTACTACTTGATTAGAATTGACCACATTTCGGAAAAGAGTCCCAATGTTGATTAGCTACGGTGGCTGCATAAGCGCTCACCTTTCTGTCACTCACTTAATAAACATCATTCAAAAAAGAGCCATTAGGACATTGTGCCTTAAGTAGCTCCTACTTAAGCAACAATGTCCTAATGCCTCCTTTTTTGAATGATGTTTGTCCATCATTCCAGTCCAACTTGTTTGCTGACGTGTTTTTACTGAAGTACAGGTCAGTAGACACTTGCCATTAGCCATGTTATAAGCTCATCTTAGATTTTGGCAAACAAATATTTTTGCATAAAGGCTGGTAGCTTCATCTACACTTCAAGTAGGCATCAGACTAGCTTGCTGACCCCTGTTAGTTTTATATTGTGACAGAAATAGCTATGGAAATGAAAAATAGCCCACTTCTCAAATTTACTAAATTATAACATTTAACCTATACTAGGCTACAGATATGACAGTAAAAGTAGTAATCTACAAGTAGGTAGCATCAGGTGATCCAGTGTGTTTGATGTCCCATGTTTTTTTTTTCCTCAGTGTTTGGTGGACTTGCTTCATACGAAGCCCCACTGGTGACATCTTGTACAAATAAAAATAATGTGTGGCCACGACTTAGTAAGGCATGAGCATGAGATGATTAAGTCATGGCCATGACTTAGTAAAGCATGGTAACGAGATCCTAATGCATTACCATGACTTAGTAAGCCGTGAACTCAATCCCACGCCTTACTAAGTCCTGGCCACGACTTAATCATCTCATTTCCATGCCTTACTAAGCCACTCATTATTTTTATTTATACAGGATGTCACCGGCGGGTCTCTGTAGCTTCGCTCTACATGTGCGCACTTAAAAAAATAAAACACTCAAAAGAAATATACGCTCCAATCATGACAGTTAACTGATAAAGAAAGCATAGAGCATTTTTTCATAGGCAACATCACTGAAAGACCTGAAGCATGTAGCAATTCAGAGAATATATATTCCTTAATGTGCGGAATGTGTCCTTTTATTACCTTTTGAGATTTTGAAACAAGAAATATTTCATAAAAATGTGCTTTCTAATTTGTTTTGTGAAGCAATCAAAATGCCAAATACCAAGGATCCACTGCTTCAGGCATTACACAGAACTGAGTGGCAATGTTTAAACAGCTTTGGGCTACAGATGGGCATCACTTGGCAAGATTTAAATGCTATGTAGTAACCCCTTCCAAAATAAATGTACATTACCAGTTTAAATCATGCATCATTTATTCTCAGTCACAATACACTGTGATAGCAGGATGTGACCGTGAGGAGGCGCTACTGCTGCAGCTCTATTGCAGCACTACCTTTGCAGTGCTACAAGAGATCAGCTAATGCAATGTGAAAAATGGAACCTCCCGCTTGTCCAATCATATTGGACATCATGAGTTCTATGCCAGTCATTTACTTGCTCTGCAAGCCGAAGCCGGGATTTTTACCTAAAGCTCAGCAAATAAACATTAGACCTTACTTAAAATCTTTAATATACAAAGTGAAACAGTAAGTGGTTACAAAGTGAAGATACCCACTTCCAATATGGATTTGGGTCAAATGGTGGTTAGTATAGCTGCCTATGGGGTTTGTACTTGGTTACTTGTTAGCTAGCTAACTTTGGGTTTACATGAGGCAAAGAAAAGGAATTAGGCTAACACTAACCTAAGCTAGCAGACAAGCCAACTATGTTAACCTTACTTCATAGAGTGAGAGTGTGAACGAGCATGAGAGGTAGAAACAACATTATTGACAACTCTTTATATTCTTTGTTGTAATATTTCTCGTCAGTATTTGGAAACAGTGACACCATTATTTGCCGTATGTTGATCATAATGCTATTTTAAATCCTTCAATTCCTCAACATGTAGATGTAAGATCTGTCAAAAGCCAGTCAGATGAAAAGATTTTTACCAGTTGAAAAAATTTGAATTGATTGATCTTTCACTATTGCATGGAGTTTTTGTAAATCTGACTTTAATTGCAAAAAAAAAAAAAAAAAAAAAATATATATATATATATATGTGTGTGTGTGTGTGTGTGTGTGTGTGTGTATATATAAATAATCACAGGAAGAGAGGGAGAGAAAGATGTTGAAGGAGACTGACATGGCTGAAAAAGTAAATCTGATAGGTTAGTGATTAAGAAGAAGGCGAGGAAGAGTTGTTAAAATTTTCAGTTATTTTAATAATGAATTTATTTGAACTCGACTGAGAAAATATATTGGCATTATGATCATGTAATTCTGCAACTTAGCTCATTAAACATGCTTACAGAGTTAACACTTTTTTGGTTGCACTAACCGAGGCAGATCTGTAGTCTGTGTATTTGAATAATAATTTTAGGATCTCACTGCTCATATAAGACTCTGTGACCCAGAAGGATGAGGGGCTTCAGAAAATGTATGTGTGTGTGTGTGTGTGTGTGTGCTCATCTAAGAGAGAGAAAATAACATTGCTTGATTTCAGTACCTTTGTTTAAAATGTACCTAATAAGTAGATTGATATAGTATTTATGTATATTAGCTCATTCCTAATACAAACTACAAAGCGAGATATCTCATTTGTGCCAATTTGACCAAATAGCCATTGTTTGATACATTTTCTATCTCTTCCTACTCGAAAAGGTCATGATGAACAGATACTTTGGAGGCCTCAAAAACAAACAAACAAACAAACAAAAAAACGTGTCCTGGGGACCATGCCCCCAGAGTCCCCTAGCTAGGCTTATTTACATCATGTTTTTCTTTAATTAAGACATTACATTAATGTATTTCGCTATGAATTCTGGGAACTGATGTCCACAATTCTATAATTTACATTAAATAAAAAACAATTTCAGAATCCCCTGAAATCTATCCAAAAGTAAAATGGAAAAACTAAGGTCATTGCAATGGCTGGGGCATCAGGTCATGAACCAAATTTGGTCTATTATGATATTAAACAGATGCTTGCAGATTATAAAACATGGTTGGACTTTACTTGAGGGCTCACGGCTAACACAAAGGGCATAGTCACAATAGGCTATGGTCAAAACCAGAGAGCATGGTAACCAAAACAAAGGGAACATCAAGAGAAATCCAGTAAACAGTCCAGCTTTTTCATGTTTGCCCTTTTTGTTGGATTGCTGCATTCGATTGCTCTTGTGTTTTTAAACAAGGTCTTTTTACTGGATTTCTCTGTATTTCTTCTTTGTTTTGGGTGCTGTGCCCTCTGGTTTTGACCTTAGCCTATTCTGACTAAACAATTTGTGTTAACCCTGAACCCTGAAGTAAAGTTCAATGTTTTTCAATCTGTGAGCATCTAACCTATTTTTAAAAAATAACAGAAGTATATGTAAGTGCTCATCCCAGGTGCTGAATTTGACACTAATTTATATTGTAAGGAATGTGAGACTGTCTAAGCATTGACCCTGTCATCAAGACATGACACCCATGTGATGCCACAGACATTTGTGGAGTCCAAGACAGCATAATTGGCCTTTCTCTCTCTGGTGGGTAGGACTGAACTCCCTCTATGCTCATCAGTCAGTGCAGTGCTAGCCAATATGGGCGTCTGCTAGCTGATGTAACGGATTTGACTGTTAGCGTTCTACTCCAAGCATGTTGAGCTGTGCATTGCCATTGCGTTTGCGGAGGTTCAAGGCTTCACCTATCACAGAGGATTTGCTGGAAAAAAATATGAATATGAGAAGAATAAAAAATGTGCTTTATTGTTTATAAAATTATTTAAATCCATCCATCCATCCATCCATCCATCCATCCATCCATCCATCCATCCATCCATCCATCCATCCATTTTCTAAGCCGCTTCTCCGTCAGGGTCGCGGGATAAAGTTATTTAAAGATGTTTTAAATGCCTTTGCTGATAGACTTTATAAGAAACAAACTAATAACATCATTTAACCTATGGGCACAACATGTTTCTGAAAAGATTAATTAATAACAGCCAGTAGATCTAACTCTACCTTTTGAAGAAATTCAAGAATTGTCTACAATGTAATCACAATGTAATAAGTCCTTAAGACACAAATACACGTGTAATTATATTAGATTAACAGAAATGTAATATAATTCATGTGTCTGCTTTGAATCCACAAAATGGACTGTTTTTGAAGAGGCAACAGACTGATTATGCGAATAAATGGACACTGTGACATCATACGTCTTGCAAGGACAGCTGCATTTGGCTATAGCATGGGTGAAATACAGCAATGATAAACTATGGTTTTCAGCAGAACTCTGACAGCTTAAGAGGGAAAAGGAGGCAGCATTTGAGAGTAGTGACAGAATTCTCTACAGTGAGGCCAAATACAAGTTGGAAAAAGGAATTGATACAACGAAGAAAACATACTCAGAAAAGCCACATGAACTTCAGATTAGAAAGGCCTACCAGAGATCACCAACTCATGAAGATCTTTAAAAGACAGACTGTAGCCCACCTAAAGCCATTACAAACCCTCTGCTGGATCCCCTGCAGTTCACGTTACAGAGCTAACATGTCTAACAAAAATGCAGTCAACCTGGCCCTGCATTTCATGCTACAGCATCTCAACAGTCTTGGAACCTACACTACAGTTCTGTTTGTGAACTTCAGCTCAGCTTTCATCACCATAGTACCAGAGCTGCTGCAGGTCAAATTGTTCCAGCTGTCTGTGCCAAATCCCATCTGCCAATGGATCACAGATTTCCTGACAAAAAGGAGACAGCAGGTACAACTTGGAAAACACACGTCTGACCCTCCAGGCCCTCAGTACTGGAGTTCCAGAAGATTGCGTGCTCTCATCCCTCCTGTTCAGTTTCCACAATGATTGCAAAGGAATCGGCATCATAGTTAAGGAGGTGAGGAGTCTGTCTAAAGAAAGGAAGCCAAGCACTTGGTGTCCTGGTGCAACAGCAACCACCTGTTGCTAAACACACAAAAGACTGTAGAAATGGTAGTACACTTCAGGTGAGACCCTTTAATGTGTGCTTGTTTGGTCTGTTCAGTACTTGCAACATACCTGGCGAAATACATTGATTCTGATTCTGAAATTGTCTAACCCAGTGTATGACCAAAATTGGTCCAGATGCAAAACAGAATATGTCCAGTTTTACAGGGATTTTGTAATTTAGTATAAACAAACAAGTGAGTGATCAGTACAGACCCTCAGAAGAAAAATGGTTGATGCCTATCTGTCAAGTAGGGGTAAAAGATATTTCAAAGAAATATAAGTCCATCAGTCCTTAGTCTAATTATTGAGAAATTTTGAAAATTCCAAATTACTAGCAGGTTAACAAACATATTCGAGTGCTTATGGAAAGATGCTTGTTGTACAGCAGTTTCCATCCTTTGCTGAATCACCCATTTATAAATAAAAAAGGCATAGGAAGGACAAAGTCTCTTTACTCTTCGCTTTAAAAACAACAGAAAAGATAACAAAGCTTGTGCAACAAGGAATACGTAAGCTCATTGTGAAACGATAGTGTTATTTTAGTTAGAATCATCATGATGCATTTTAAAAAAATGTTTTAATTTCATCATGTATCACAGCCGTTGTTGTTAAATCACTTATTTATTGTTATTTCTAAGACATCACTTTACCAAACCGTCAGTAGATTCATACTGACAGTTTGACAGAATACAGTTTGACAGAATACAGTTTGTCTGTTAGTTTCATTCAAAAGCTAGGACATAGCTGTAAAGAAAAAAATTATGAGGCAGATTTTCCATAAAAAGATGAACATTTAGAAAATAATTAATTTTTAGACTCTGTATGTGTATGTAGTAAACCTTTAGGACTGTGCAGGATTTAGCTCTTTCAAATTTATTTACTTCAAATTAAGGTCAGTTATAAATCAGGACTATGCACTTTAAGACAGACTTCAGATTCTAGCTATAAATAAATAGCAAGGGTCCATCACATATCTTATTATTATTACACAAAATTCAAAGACTATGCATATGGAAAACCCACAGTTGTGGAAACCAACCACCAACCTCTATTCTGGACAAGCCTGTTCATGCCACCCCTGCTCATCTCCAGAGAATGTTGATCTGATTTACTTTCCTTTTAGGTTTTTACTATTAGTTTAGTATAAGCAGTGCTAAGATACTGTGACATCAGTGCAAAATAAGATTCAGAAAACAGAGAGGAAGTTACACGAAATCTGCAATCCCAAAGCAACAGAATGATGGAAAAACACAAGTTTCCTTTGAGAAATCAGAAACAAGGTGAGTGTATTGAGTCATTCATCAGTGATTTTAGGCTCAAAGCTGAAAGTTACCATTTTAGAGATTTGACTGACGAGTTTATCTATGATCAGATTGTGTATGGCATTACCAGTGACTCTTTGAGAAAATCTCTTTTGAGAGATAGTGAGTTAGTGTTTGTCAAAGCCATTTCAATCTGCTGCAGTCACAAGATCACAAAGCAAAATAGCAAGATTTTGACACAGTAAGGCCAGTTTTAAGCAGAAGGCACCAATCATTCCCCCCAATCATTCCCTTAGACCACCACAAACTGCAGTAATTGTTGAAAAATGTCATGCATCTAAATTGGAAAATTATCCAGCATTCAGACAACAATGCCATAAATGCAAAAAAAATTTAACCAAAAACAGTTACTTAAAGTCTGAAAACGAAATCATAGAAATTCAAACACAAAGACTTTGTGTTCAAGACACAAAGACAGACTCAGACAGTCTGTGCAAGAAGTGACAGTGGATCAGACCACAACATACAGAGAGGGAAAGATTTATGTGGATGGTGTCAGAGTTGACAATTGTGTTGATTGTGCAACAATGTGATATGTGTCCTTCAAGCTGATGAAGGACACATAAATGGCAAGCACACTGAAATGAAAGTCGACACAAGAGCAAAATGCAAGGTAATGTCACTGGAGACTTTCAAACAAGTAATTAACTGTGAGCAAATGTAAAGCAGAAGAAAACTGCAAACCTTGTCACCTATGGGCACACACAGACACACGAAATGCTCAAACTTAGGATTTTTTGGCTGTTGTTTTTGACTGCACAAAATTCAAAGACTATGCATATGGAAAACCCACAGTTGTGGAAACCAACCACCAACCTTTATACTGGACAAGCCCATTCATGCCACTCCTGCTCATCTCCAGAGAATGTTGATCTGGCTACAGAAAAATGACATCAGCTTGGTGTACAAAAAGGGCAATTGCATTTATCTGGTGGATGCACTTTCAAGATCTCCAAACTTACAAATCTCCCAAAGCCCTGATAAAACCAATGCTGCAGAATTCATGCTGAACTTCACAGCCTGCCTGGAGAAGCTCAGAAAGCACAAAACAGTAGTCAATGCAGTCAATTAGTGAGGATGGCTCACCAGAGAATGCCATCTTCAGCTTGCTTTTAGCGGGGTTAGGATGGCTACTGAAAAAATAGTAGTTAGCTACTTTGTAATGGCTATTTTTAGCTACTTTTAACTACTTTTTAGCTACCTTCAAAGTGTGATTGTCAGAATGTTTGTGAATCTCCACCTGACACACCAAACAAGCCAAACTGATAGTGTGAAGGAGACACTGCATTTAATCCTGTGCCAGAAAGAAACATACAACTGAAAAGCTGCAAACATACAAAAAGGGTAAAAAGGGGTGATAATTTAGACTAAATGCAAAAAAAGAAATAGCCAAATACACAATACTGATCCACTTGTACCAGCACAACACACACTAACACACCATCACCACATCAGTGTTACTGCAGTGCTGAGAATGATGCACCAATCAAATAGTACCTGCTCTGTGAGGGTCCATGGGGGTCCTGACCACTGAGGAAAAGAGTAAAAGAAGGCTAACAAAGTATGCAGAGAAACAGATGGACTAAAGTCTGTAATTGTAGAACTACACAGTGCACCTGTATAGTAAGTGGAGCTGATAAAATTGACAATGAGCGTAGAAATTAAGAGGTGGTCATAATGTTATGCCTGATCGGTGTATACACAGACATGACATTCAGAGTCTTTATTAAAATTCAGAAACACTTTAGCCTCAAAATCCTCATCAGTGACTCTGGCTCTGTTTGAGTGAGAATCAGGCCTGAATAATCTCTCCACTGCTGCAGAGCTGCTGCAGCTCCCCAGCAGAACTAGATTTTTAAGTAAAATAACACAATCTTCCTTTGCTGTATCATTATAACACACAGTTCTAAATAAATGGTCTTAAATGCTGGAGTTAATGCATAACTGCTAGTTCACCTAAATCTAATTGCTAATATTTAAAGCTGAAGACTGACGCACAGACACACAGCAACGCAGATAACAAAGCAGCAAAAGAGAGATTTATGACGAACATCGATAATTTAGAGATGAATTGACTTATTTACATTTATAATCACTCAGCTGGTTTCCTCATACGTTTAATCTGCAGGAACTCATGAAACTTAAGTCGCTTCTTGTTTGAATTCTCCCATTCCACCTTAAATGGCACAGTAGTACAATCTGGCACCTCAGAGCATTCCAGTGCAGAGATAGAAGTATCATCTTTTGGCCAACAATGTCAAAAAAACACCAAACAATTGCTCTCATGTGCAGTATGTAATAGTACCAAGTCTCACCAGCAAAAACAACCACTTCAACATCACCCAGTTTAAGACCTCCCATGGTCCACGGTGACCACAGATATTTCAAGCACTACCAAATGCTTGTGGGTGAATATACTGGATGGTTTGGAATTGATTTTCTTCATGACACCATTAACCATCATCTCCAAATGGAAGAGACATTTCTCAGATCACAGTACAGATTTTGCCAAACAATGTGATTTTGTTTGTGCAACCAGAAGTCACCTGAGTTCCCTAAGTTGAACAGGTTTGCAGATAGAGCAGTTTGCATGTCTGATGTCTGAATTTGATGTCATGAATTTTCTGAATCTAAAAAAACCTTCCCTGTGATCCAACATTAGGCTTGCCTGCTTAACGTCTAATGTCACATCTGATGGCTTTTTGCTGCAAAAGAGATTCACATAGTAATAAAAAAACACACAGTTGAAACACATAGCCCAATCAGCCTGTGCATCACCATGCTTCAGTATCAGTCTGGCAAATGACACTAGACCATGATCCTCTGCTTGTCATAAAACCTATCAGAGTAACAATAAGAAATAGATCTGTGAAAATCAGTCACTGTTACCAGTGCAAATTAGGGACTCCTCTTAGAAGCATATCACAGAGAATGAAGAATGTCATGTTAGAAGCCTGTAATGATGATCTGTTTAGTGTGAATACAAGAAGCGCTAAGAGTATTGTGAAGCAGGTGAAGCAGGTGATTAAATACTTCAAAGGGTCAGCAGTGTGCAGGGGAGGTTTTCTGTACAGTGTTGCTGTACAGTAAGAAGCTCCATGGTAGTCATCTGGTCCAGAAAGTGAAAAGTAAGGGCCACCCAATCAAGGCAGATGAAATAACAGCATTAGACCGCAAAGGAAGGCCAGTTGTTTAGCTCAGCAAAGAAACACACACAGAGAATTAGCAGTACTGTGTGAAATGAATGAGAACATTGAGTACTTAAATCTGGTGTACATACTGTAAATTTTATATATTGTCTTAAATTATTAGTAAAGTGTTTATTTTTTACATAAATGGCTGCAACTGGAACAACTGCAATTTCCCCCTGGGATCAATAAAGGAATCTGAATCTGAATCTGAATCTGAATAATTCAGTGTTAACACAGTGCAGCAGTTACTCTGACAAGCCTAGTTGTAACATCCAAGTTGTAACAAAGACATTAGAGCTCCCTGAGATATCAGCACCCCTCTGCTCCACCATCAACAAACTTCAGTGAATGTTAGAGCATCAGGATGAAAGAACCAACACTCCCAGTTTGCCATAATGCTCTTTGTCCCAATTATTGCTATTTTGAGTTTTTACTATATAGGCCAATGACTTCAGTGCAGGAGTGAGAAACCCCATAAGAACCATGAGCATTATTTGGGGTTGTGTTGAGAGAGCACTACAGGACTACCTTTACAAGAAATGTTTTCTCACTGATGGCAAATGTCAAAGGAAACCCAAATTGAGCTTAACCTCTCTCAGTATATATCTGAGAGAGGTTATCAAGATGGTGCCCACAATAGCAGATATCTTTGTCTGTTCCTTCGGCAACCAACACTATTTATTATTTATTTTGACTTTAAATGTACAGTATACCTACGGTACAGTTAGTTACAGTAGAGAAGCACTCCTGGAGTTCGTCATGAGCTTACCTTTAGCCTTTCGCACTTCAACTGTCTTTTACACTCGTACTCCACCAGCACCAGCTGGCAAGGCCCAGCAGCACCGGCCTCAGGTGAGTGGCGCAGCTGACGAACAGAGTGGCCAAAGCGGAAGCAGAGCAAGAGAGGTGGACTAAATGTTAGGCTGAAGATTGAGCTCTGCGGCCACCTAGCTTATCTAGGTTGTTGCTAGCTAATGTTCGCTCCCAGTCTGGATGAGCTGAGAACCAGAATAACAACTCAGCTTGAGATCAGAGAATGCTGTGCTCTTATTCTCATGCAAACCTGTCTCTTAGACAGCACGCCAGACTCAGCGATCCAGTTAGAAACGCACTCCATCCACCATGGGGACCACACGGCAGCATTGGGGAAGAACAAAGGCGGCAGTGTCTGCATCTACATGGTGGTGTTCCGACATAAAGACTGTTGAAAAACATTGTTTAGCTGACTCAGAACCACTGATGGTGAAGTGCCGATCCTTCTATCTTCCCAAGAGAGTTTAGCGCTGTGTTTATTCTGGCTGTTTACATCCCGCCACGGACAAACTCAGCCATGGCACTAGGGCTTCTGCATGACGCCATTAGTAAACAAGAGGCTGCGCAGCCGGACACTGGCGACTTCAACCACTGCAACCTGAGGATTGTCCTCCCCAAGTGTCATCAGCAACATACTCCACCAAGTCAAAGCAACGTGAGGGGGGCCTACAGGGCTGTGCCTTGGCTGCACTTCAGACAGTCCAACCACATCTCCGTGTTTCTCTACCCAGCATACAGACAACTCCTCAAGCAAGCACTTGCAGTGAGTAAAACTATCAAAGAGTGGAATGAAGAAACTGCTTTGACAGTACAAACTGGGATGTGTTCAGAACTGCTGCTGTGAGAAAGGACTGTATTGTTGATTAAAAGGACTATGCTTCTGGGGTACATCAGCAGCTGCATTGAAAGCATTGTTCCGACAAAGCGCTGCAGAAAATGCCCCAGCCAGAAACCTTGGATAAATGGTGAAGTTTGGCCCATGCTACGTGCTCACCATGCTGCATTTCTTTCAGGCAATGCTGAAGACTACAAAAGGTCCAGATATGATCTGTGTAGATCTATCAGAGAGGCCAAGAGACAGTACAGGTTGAACTTCTGGACTCCTGGTACGTGGCAAAGACTGCAGCACATCACCAACCTCCAACAGACGAGTAGGGTAGTCACAACCAGCCACACTACACTACCTGATGAGGTATAGGAATGAGTTCTATGCTCGCTTCGAGGCCCTCAACCCTGGCCAACTGAGAGACATTATGGCCATTGGGAGCGCACAGAACACATCGCTCACATCAATGGATGTGTGCAGGACCTTGAAGAGAATAAACCTACGGAGTAACAATCCAGCCCAGACAACATCCCCAGGTGTGCACTCAGGGTTTGCTCATCAGAACTGGCTGATGTGTTTGTGGACATATTCAATCTGTCCCTATCGCAAGCCTTTGTGCCGTCCTGCTTCATGACCACCACCATTGTGTCCCTCCCAAAGAAAAGTATTGTGACCTGCCTAAATGACTATCGCCCTGTTGCACTCACCCCAAATGTGATAAAGTGGTTTGAGAGAATAGTCATGACTCATATCCAGGAGACCATTCCAAACACTATAGATCCTCTCCAGTTTGCATACTGTCAGAACCGGTCAATAGACAACACAGTGAACATTGCCCTTCACACAGCCCTCGCACACCAGGAGGGCAAGGATACGTATGTCAGAATGCTCTTTATTGACTACAGCTCAGCATTTAACGTGGTCATCCCATATAAATTCTCAGAAAAGCTCCTCACCCTCGGACCGACACTCACCCTCTGCAACTGGGTGCTGAACGTTCTAACCGACAGACTCCAGTCAGTCAAAGTCGGCAGCTGCACATCCAACACAAATGAGCACAGGGGTCCCCCAAGACTGTGTGCTGAGCCCCCTTCTGTACACGCTCTTCACGTATGGCTGTGTGGGCTCCCAGAACAAAACCAGCATCATCACATTTGCTGATGATACTACAGTCAATGGACTGATCACTAGTGGGAACGAAACAGTGTACAGGAAGGAGGTGGCTGAGCTGGTGGCCTGGTGTCATAACAGCAATCTTTCCTTAAATGCAGACAAGACCAAGGAAATGATGAGGATCCCACCTGGTCACACAACACACACCTCATCATCAAGAAGTCCCAGAAGCGACTGTACTTTTGAGAAGGCTGAGGAAATTAGGCATGCCAGCAAAAATTCTCAGCATCTTCTACAGGAGTACGATCGAGAGTGTTCTTACCAGCTCCATCAAGGCCTGGTATAGAAACTGCACTGTGCAGGACAGAAAGGCAATCAAAACTGCACAGTCCATCTCAGGACATTTATCGCATACAGGACATTTATCACGCCAGGGTCATCAGGAGGGCCCACAACATAATCAGGGACAAAACACACCCCCAGTACAGACTTTTCACACTCTACACGCTACAGGAGTGTGAAGTCCAGGACTACAAGACGAACAGTTTCTATTCACAGGCCATCAGAATTGTGAACACCTCACTCACTACCTCTTGTCCCTCCCACTGTGAACTGATTTAACTTTTAGCCAAGTCAATACTTAGTAACTGCCACTTACATACACTATACTGCTGCTGTCATAACACTATTGTTTACATCTGTTACTTTCAACATGCACTTTATGAACCACTGCTCTACATACTTGCACATACACATATGTAACTTTAATTTTCTTTCAACTTTGTACATATAACTGTACTTTTTACTATTATTTTACTATTGTTTTTAGTGTTATTTTATTATATATTTTATTTTTCTATTCTAAGATTCTAAGCACTGCCTGTTTTTGCTGTGCATATGACAATAAAACTCTTGAATCTTTACATTACATTACATTACATTTAGCAGACGCTTTTATCCAAAGCGACTTACAAATAATGTGGTACATAGAACAAACATAGTCAGGCCTTAAAGGAGGCCAAAGAGTAATAGCGAGGTAGAGAAGGGAAGGAGGGCAAGAAGGAGATGAGGTTGGTAGTGGTTAGATTTGCAAGAGGCGATCAGAGTAAGTGCTCCCTGAAGAGCTCCGTCTTCAGGAGTTTCTTAAAAATAGCGAGGGACGCCCCTGCTCTGACAGTGGAAGGTAGCTTGTTCCACCATTGGGGAATCAAGTATGAGAACAGTCTCGATTGCTTTGTGTGACTGTTTGGCAAAACTAAGCGACGTTCATTGGAGGATCGCAACAGCCGGGCGGTGCTGTAAGCCTTTAGGAGCGAGTGCAGGTAGGAAGGAGCCTGCTCTGTTAACACCTTGTAGGCAATCGTAAGAGTTTTAAATTTGATACGAGCAGCAACCAGTAACCAGTGGAGCTCAATGAGCAGTGGGGTGACATGCGCCCGTTTTGGTTGGTTAAAGACCAGACGCGCTGCAGCGTTCTGAACCATCTTCAGTGGTTTTACAACACAGGCCGGGAGGCCCGACAGTATGGCAGTATGTCGAGGCGTGAGATGACCACTGCTTGTACCAATAGTTGGGTGGCTCGTTGTGTTAGAAACGGCCGTATCTGTCTGATGTTGTACAGCACAAAGCGGCAGGGCCGAGCCACCGAGGCAACATGGTGCGTAAAGGAGAGTTGGTCATCTACCATAACCCCCAGCTTACCAGCAGCCTTTGTCGGGGGGAGTGAGAGTGAGTCGATGGTTATGGTGAGGTTGTGTTGAATGGATTGTTTAACTGGTATAACCAGAAGTTCAGACTTGGACAGGTTTAGTTGAAGGTGGTGTTCCTTCATCTCTTCACAGAGATTGACGGGTCATCAGGCGGGAATGACAGATAGAGCTGGGTGTTGTCAGCATAGCAATGGTACGAGAAGCCATGTGAGCGGATAACCCGGCCTAGAGAGGTGGTGTAAATAGAAAAGAGAAGGGGTCCCAGTACCGAATCTTACATCTTAATGGTAAAAAGCTCCAGTATAATAATAATAATAATAACAACAACAACAACAAAAACAATAATAATAACACCACCCCAATTCCTAAAAAAATTGGGATGTTGTGTAAAATCTAAAGAAATGTAAATAAAAACAGAATGCAATAATTTGCAAAGCTCAGAGACCAATATTTTATTCAAAATAGGACATAAAACATGTAGCAGATGTTGAAAATGAGACATATTACCATTTCATGAACAACATTAACTCATTTAGAACTTGATGGCAGCCACACAAATTAAAGTCTAAAACATGAAATCATAGAAATTCAAACAAAAAGACTTTCAGACAGTCTGTGCTAGAAGTGACAGTTGATCAGCCCACTGCATGCAAAGATGGAATGTTTTATGTTGATGGTGTTGGAGAAGAGACAGTGGATCAGCCCACAACATGCAAAGATGGAATGTTTTATGTGGATGGTATTGATGTTGACAATTGTGTTGATTGTGCCAATTCTAAAACCAACAAAGGACACAAATGGCAAGCACAGTGAAATGAAAGCTGACACAGGAGCAAAATGTAATGTCACTGGAGACTTAAATGAGTTCATGTTCTTCATGAAATGGTAAAATGTCTCACTTTCAACATCTGCTAGGTTTTCTATGTACTGTGAATAAAATAAGGGATTTGCAATCTATTGCATTCTGTTTTTATTATCATGTATTTACATTTTACACAGCGTCCCAACTTTTTTAACATTGGGGTTGTAATACTAATAATAATAATAATAATAATAATAATAATATTTATATGTAACAGTAAAAAGTTTGTTGATTTTAAAAAAGATTTATTTTTTAATAATTGGTTGCCTCACAAAAATGCGTGTGTGAAACTGCTAAAAGGTATAACTTATGCTAATATGTCTGTGACAAGCTTCGAGCAAAACCCCAAATGTTTTTAGATGTTTTAAAAGTCTGTGTTTAAGTAGCACTGCCAAAAAATGCTCATGCAAATCACAGCTTAGTGCGGACATAATACTAGAATCCCATATGGATGCTAGCTGAAGTACATTATCATAGAGGTAGGATTTTTTATGCTTTCACTTTGACATTTATAGCCCAAATTGAAGGCCTAGGTCTAATAGTGATGGTTCACCACTGTCTTTATTATAGCTTCTGTTATTTTTCGGGAGACTTGCTTTCAGTTTTTACAAAAAATCTGATACTTTTCCACACCTCCAACGTTCAGTCTTAGAAGTTGGTTGCACAGGTACGAGTCACATTGTCTCCTTTTCATGATTAAACATGGATTATTTTACAGCTACTTTTTAGCTGTTACAGATGCAGGTGACAAAGAAATCTGCAAGGCAGCTTTGGTGTGTTTGTGTAGTTGCTTTCATTAATGTGTTTTCTTGAAGGACAAAAATATTAGTATCATTTTTAGGAGCAGCATTTGTTGGAAGGGCCCATTTGTATTCAGTGACCAGTTGGTTTCAATGGAGATATAAGCATTTGTGAATTTACATAAAGCTATAATTCCACTGATTTAGACCGTTTTATTGTTATAATTGGATTGGTATAATTGGAGTTCACTAAATGAGGCCTTTTTACACCTGACATTGCTTTGTGCCTCTACTGCATCTGTTAAAATGAATTGAACATATACTTTTTATTGTCTCAAACTTTTATGTGCAAAAGTTTAGTACATTGGACACTGAACATGCACTATTGAATGAGTCCTTAACATTTGACTCCATGTTTTATTATAAAAGCAAGAGAATCTTGGTTCTGCCACAAGTTACACAGTTATTTGTTTTACAAATTAAGTTTTGTTGATTTTCTAACTGAAAAAATTAACACATCTGCATAGAGCAAACTTAAATATGACACATTTCTACAAATTGTAACACAGCTCTCAGAGCTCCAAGCACATGCATCAGAGCTTTAAGGGCGTCTTGGGCCATTTCAGCATCTGAAGTTTCTTTTGCATTTACATTATCTTAATTTTGCTGAAAAGCAGTGATATAAAATCTGTCTTTTCTTATTTAATTGTGGAAAAATTTACCTTTGAAAGGACAAATACTTCTCGGAATCATATGACCAGGAATTTTTATTATCATGTTATTATTACCATACATTCCAAATACCAATTGAAATTATGTTATTTTCCAATATTTGAATCATACATTTCACTAAGTATAAGTTGCCTTTGTTTGTTCTTGTTTTCAATAAAAAAGATAAAAGCATGTGTTTACGAAGTACCCCACTGATTTTTTTCATAAATGTCCATTATTTAAGCAATTTCAAATAACAAAAACACATTAAAACATTTTATTATGTTTAAGTAATAATTTGTGCAGTAGAGGGTTAAAGGCTTGAGTTGGGCTGCTTTCACACTGAATGTGAATGAATGAAAATTCGCTGGGTGGAGCTCAGTGAGGAGCACAGACAAAAACCGAGCCCACCATGGCAGACCCGCAGGGCCATATTTCCAATTTTGCACAATGCACTTTGGCCAATTGTTTCAGCGTTGCCTATAGGAGAGCAACAGGCGGGTCTGGTGGTTCTTCTCATCACCTGAAAGGTTGGATTTATCAGAGAACACTGCCCCTTTCACAGCGCTGTGCACATTGTGAGTGCTGTGAAAGGGGTCCGAGTTCTAATGGATCTATAGTCTGAACAAGAAGTGGTCTGAGATCTCAAAGGACCAGAAAGAAATATATCTTTATATATCTTTATAGTTCCAAATTCCAAATCTAATTTTGGGCATGCCCAGATGGTATCCAAATAGATTTTTGACAATTTTTGACAGAAGAAAAAATGCATAATATCTCATTTTTGAGACTGTGATTTGTGTTTTCTGGGATTCAATTAGAGCATGAAAGACTCATGCTTATGCCAGAGAATTTTGAAGACTTTGAACGGTGAGATGATGACCCCCATCTCTGCTACTTCCATGTTAGAAATCTGCATCGCCGCCTAGCTAGCTAGGTGTAGTTATTGATGCCTGTGTTGTTATCACAGTAACCCGTGCAGACAGGTTAGTGATGTCTGGACACACAAATCTGATTTGATCACTTGCAAACAAATCTGATTTCCCTGCAGTCTGGCCATAGTCTTAGATAATTAACAAAATGTGTAATATTCCCAGTGGTGCCCAAATTTTTGCATGCAACTGTATATTGAGCCAGTGAGTCCCCCTAGAATCTTGTAATAGTGTTACACTTTGGAGATCAGACACACATGGATAAAAATTAACCTGGAAGATTTATTCAAATGGAGATAAACAGAGTTAACACCAGACCAATCCCAGTCTATAACCAGAAAAGCAAGACAAAATACACAGGAATAGGCAAAAGTGTAGTCGAAAAAAACAGACGAGGGTCGTAACCAGAGAAAAAACATACATGAAAACAACAAAGCCAAAACAGGAGCCAGAATTGTCAACGGGAAAAACAAGTGAGGTCAAACAGGGAACAGCAATCAGAAAAACAAATGGCTTGGCAAAGACAAGGTTCAAACAGACAGGTATATATACAGAGCAAGACAAGTGGTAATGATTACTATTCTGGTGATTGTGATCTGCTGGGTCAATTATTATTAGCTGGAAGAGTCTCATGACTGACAGAAGTATTCTGGGAAGTGGAGTCCTTGATAGTATGAGATTCTGAATGAGAATCAGAAAGCATGACAGTACCCCCCCCAAGGATTCCGATAAGGCAGAGGAATGAGGCCGACCTTGACGACGACCACCCACGCTCCTGGAGGAGTCACACTTCTGGGCCACACTTCCGGAGCTAGTGCAGCACTGGATCGAGGGTCCACTCACGGAATGTCTTCTCTGATGACCCAGAGAACAACTGACTGGGCAGTCCGAATGACACTGGTGAAACTCCTGCACCAACACTGGGTCCAAGAAATCCCTGGCAGGAACCCAGCTCCTCTCCTCAGGTCCATAGCTCTCCCAGTTGACCAGGTACTGGAGAACACCTCCTCTCCTCTGGGAATCCAGCAGCCTACACTACAGAGTAAACTGGACAGCACTTGACCAGAGGGGGTGGCTAAATGTCAGGTGAAGACTTGTCCAGCAGACCAGAGATCACTGGCTTCAGAAGGGAAACATGGAATGAATTACATACTCAGTATTGCTGTGGAAACTCAAGCTGATAAGTAACCTTATTAACTTGTTTAATAACTCTGAATGGACCAATGTATTTTGGTAACAATTTTTTACTTCCCTCTGAGAACCTGAAGTCCCTGGTCCAAAGCCACACTCGATCCCCTGGGGAATATACTGGGGTTTCCCCACAGCAACAATTGGCCTGATGTTTCTGATGATGTAATGCTTTCTCAATACGCTGGTGTGTCTGTTCCTAGACGTGTTCACTATGCATCCAATTGTCAATCACGGGAACATCAGAAGGAAGGGCTGACCAGGGTGACAAGGGAGGCTGATAATCATAGATGCAATGAAAGGGAGTGAGACCCGTAGAACTGATAAGTGAACTTTGCTCAATTTCTGCCCAAGGTAAGTAATGAGCCCAGTCTGATTGATTTTCGTGACTATACAGTCTCAGAAATTTTTTGTCTTTTTGGCAGTCCTGAAGATATTGTGTCAGAACGTGGAGCCCAGTTTACTTCCCAGGTTTAGTCAGCTTATTTTGAAAGACTGGGTGTATCAATCAGCTTAACATCAGCAGACTGACTCTCTCGCCCTGACCATTCGATTGTGAGTGGTAACCCAATGTTAAGCTGATTGTTACACATAGTCTTTCAGAAAAAGCTGACCAAACCTGGGAGGTAAACTGGGGATCACGGTCTGACACAATATCTTCAGGAATGCCAAAAAGGCGAAACACATGTTGAAATAATGCCTCAGCTGTTTGAAAAGCATGAATCTGACACACTTGGAAAAATGATCTACAACAATAAGAACTGTAGTGTATTCTTCAGACTTGGGAAAATCAGTAACAAAGTCTATTGCTATATGTGACCAAGGACGTGTTGGAATGGGCAACGGTAGAGGTTTTCCTGCAGGAAGGGACTTGGGGACTTTACACTGTGAACACGTGGAGCATGATGCTATGAACCTATAAATGTCATTTAACATGTTCTCCTACCAGTACTGGTTTGATATGAGTTGTTGGGTATGAGTCTCCCCAGGATGTCTTGACAAAAGGGAGGAATGAGCCCAGATAACAATGCAGTCTCAGAATTGGCAGATACGTATTTCTTGTTTGGGGGACGCTGTTCAGGGACCTCAACAGTCACTAAGGCTTGATCCTCATCTACCGCCCAGTGGATGGGGGCTGCAATAATTTCAGGAGGCAAGACATTTTCTAGGGCAACATTCATCTGATTAAACGCAGTCTTCCATTTGTCTCCCTCTTTAACTCTGACAAGACTGTAGACACTGCGTAAATCTAACTTGGGAAAAAAACACTGGCACCTCTAAGCTGTTCCAATGCTACTGGTACAAGTGGAAAAGGATAAGGATAACGCTTAGTAATTTGATTAAGTCCTCAATAGTCTATGCATGGTCTTAGTCCTCCATTCTTCTTCTTGACAAAAAAGAACACAGCATCTGCAGGTGAAGTGAAAGGACAGATGAAGATAAGGCCTCCTGAGTATACTCCTCCTGTGACAGATGGGTGGAATCACACTGCATTGGTTCGGCCTGAACTGGATCCTGGCTGGAAATGCTGGAGATGCTGGCAGGTGAAGCATGGGTAGTGGAACTCTCTCAGTGGTGAGCCACAGTTGTGGGTAGTGAGGAAGTTATTGAGTATTTCAGCGGATCTAACTGAATAGCCAAATAATCCTAATGACAGAACATCATCTTTGCAAGCCAATTCTGATAGAATGACTGAATTAAGCATACAAAATTCCAGCGCATAATCAGCAACGGAGCAGTGACATTAGCGCAGTTAAACTAGTCATTTCCCCTGAGAGCGTCTTTCATGAGGGTGATCAAAAACGGATTTGAATTTCTTAAGAAACTGTTCATATGTATCAGATTGAGCCTGCCAAATTGCAGCGGCTCATTCTAGAGCTTGATTAGTAAGACGTGAAGTCAAGAATGAAATGCGAGAAGTCTCTGAACGGGAGCCAAGTTGGTAAAAAAATCGAACACTGAAGCAAAAATCCATGACACTGGTCTGGCAAACTGTCAAACTTGTCAGGCTTACTAACACGGAAAACATTAGTTGGAGTAGGCAGAGAAACAGCTAGGATTAATTTCACTAGATCCACTGGTGTTCATGTTCTGCAGCTGAGAGGTGTTCTCCTCTCCTGAGCTTTTTGCTATTGAGGCTAACTGCCATTGTTGCTCACTCTGATGTAGTGCAAGGTAGCCAACGGACTGAGTAAGACACTCAAATAACTGACTGTGTTGATTTAAAATTGCACCCTGATTACTTACAGCTGAGATGATTTCCATAATATCCCCTGTCTGCATGTTGGCGAAGTATTCTGTAATGCTGGGTTTGCAGATCAGACACAATTTTTTTTTCACATTTATTCAAATGGAAATAAACAGTGTTAACACCAGACCAGGTTAATAACCAGAATAGCAGGACAAAATACATAGGAATAGGCAAAAGCATAGTCGAAAAAAGACAGGCGAGGGTTGTAACCAGAGAAAACACATACATGAAAACAACAAAGCCAAAACAGGAGCAAGAATAGTCAATGGGAAAAAACAAGAGAGGTCAAACGTGGAACAGCAATCAGAAAAACAAACAGTTTGGTATGCACTGACTAAGCAAGGGCAATACTTCACAAAGACAAGGTTCAAACAGACACTACAGAGCAAAACAGGTGGTAATGATTAGTATTTAGGTCACTGTGATCTGCTGGGTGGTTTGTGATTGGCTGGAAGAGTCTCATGACTGACAGAAGGATTCTGGTAAGTGGAGTTCTTGATGGTATGAGAGTCCAAATGAGAACCAGGAAACATGAAAAATAATAGGCTAGAATCATTTAAAATTCTGTAGATTTCACCAGTGCTCAGTTATGTTATTAAAAATTCTTGATTTTCGACATTTTTAACATTGCAAAACTTGTAGGGTCCCAAATTATATAATTTGTCATGCCAATTTTACTTAATATATTTGGTAAGTAAATAAAACTGCAAGAACCAGTACAAATAAAATTTTGCTTCATAATATGTTAAATGCTCTGAATGCTCAGTTAATTTAATTTACATGTGCAGCAGGATTACCACTAATTTTGCTGCCTGTCTCTACACTTGAATTTTGGCTTTAAAGCCCCAAGACAATCTTTGGGTACCTTCAACAATCATTATACTCTCCACTTACATAGAACAAACTATATTTTCCCAGTTATCTTGAAACCTTTAAATTTTCATTGTACTAAACCTGTTCATGTGTTCCTTTGCACTGCTTCATCACCTTCTGTTATCTGGCTGTTACATTTTATCACTTTTAAACTTTCTGCAAAACACCCACTTTCCCAGCCCCAGACAAGGCTTAGTCTTCTTCTGACTTTAAACCATGTGTGGATACACACACTGGGCTAAAAGCTTTATAGCACTGTGGCATGCGCCTGCCCCCTGGGCCCCGATGATGACGGCCGCGAGAGCCGGCAGGAAGGTGGGGCCCGAACACCCAGTAGCGACGAACCTCGGCGAGGATGCCACGGAGAGAGCCGCAAGTGTGGAGGGGACAGAGTGCAAAGCCCGAGCTCCCTGGACAGATGCGAGTCACGGTAGGAGGAGGAGGATGACGACAATGACAGTGCCGGCAACCAGTGAGACGAGGGCACCGAGTGAGTCCCAAGCTCCGTTGCCCTGGTCCCGCCCCTGGTTATGCAGTGAGGCCACTTCACTACACCTCACGTTCGACCCAGGCAGCCGAGCTGCCAGCTAACGAGGAGGCAGAGCAGTGAGCTCTCATTCCTTCTCGGCCCGGGTGCTCACGCTGCCTGAGCGCCTTTAAAAAGAGCTGAGAGGGAATAGAGAGAGAGAGGGACGCGCAACAGCAACAAGAGAGGACTGAAGAGCTAAGACTGAAAAGTCTAGCTAGCTAGCTGAAGCCACTGAAAAGTGGCCAACATAGTGTTGGCTTTGTTTGGTTTGTGTTTATGGTGTATGAAGTAAAGATATGGCTGCTGCAAACCTGAATCCTGAATCCTGACTCCAGCATCCTCCTTGAGCTACAAGCACTCACCATCAATGCCATGGACATTGCTGTTTCTTCCCATACAGTGGATTCTTGCAGTTCTGGTTCATGTTTTTCCAAGAAAAAAAAAGTTTTAAAAATAAGGTGCCTTTTGTAGCTAAAGTACAGTGAGTTTTACTTTATATTCAAGCCCCAGCTTTAAAGACAAAGGATTAAAGGTACAGAATCTAAATTTTTATTTATTGATCCCTGAAATACTCTCAATTTGGCATTATAGAACGTTTTATGTTCAAGCCACAGGTAAGCATATCATTGCTTTCAGAACAAAACCTTGTATCTTTAAAATGGTAACTTTACAGGCCAAGGAAAAATCATAATTTCAATGTAAGTCAGTGAAACCAGACTTTTTTCCAAGTCATTTTTGGCCATTTATTGTGGTTCACGTTAATGGTAGTTCAACGTTGTTGTATTTTGTTAACTAGTAAAACTATGATAACCTCAAAACCCGCAGAGAGGAATAGAGGAAGTGGAGACACATGGTGATTCCAAAGTCATAATAGGAAAATCACTTGGTGGCCATTTTTGCAATGCCATCAGGCAGTTATTTGGACCATACAAGACCAGACTCCTATCTCTTTGAATGGGGGAGAGACCAAAATACTCAAAACTGTAGGTCAAATTACTATTTCAGAAACATACTTAAAATCACTGGTAATATGTTACCTCATAAATAGTTTGTAGCGTTTGGCTCAATAATGCTCTAGAAAATGCAATTTTTTTTGGATGGTTCCAGATACTGCACTATCACAAATCTCCACAACGCAGGCTTTCCTGGGCTTTCTCCGCTAGAGGATACTTTGCCATCATGCAGACGGTGAACATAGAGGCTGTTCAGAATGTCCAAAGCAACCAAGGTCAGATTCTGAGACATCATCTGCAAGTATTGGTGGGTGATACTCAGTCGGTTGGGGACCTCACATAACAACAAACCAAGCAGCAAACCCAACTCACTCAGCTTCTAACAGGAATCACACCCCATTCCAGCCTCAATGCTCTGTGTTTTTCAATAGTTCTCCACCTAGCACTGATCCAGCCAAAGTAGCATTTGTTATATCATGCCTATCAGATAAAGCTTTGGAGTGGGCTTCAGCAGGGTGGTCTTGTATTCAAGACCTGACATATGAACAGTTTTTTAATTTAAGACTGTTTTTCATCACGCTCATGATGGTTGCTCAAATGGAGAACTTATGTGTAAGCTCGAGCAAGGCAATCACTCAGTGTCATTTTATGGTCTGGAATTCTGTACCTTAGGTGCTGGTAGTGGCTGGAATGAGTCTGCTCTATTAGTCACATTTTGTATTGGACTCAATCCAGATGTACTTACTGAAGTAGCATGCAAAGATGTCAATTTGACATTGGATCAACTAAGTAACCTTTCAGTATGGCTATACCAACTTTTTTAGAAATGACCCTTGCACAAAAGTTATTCTTGCACTCACATGACTTCTAGTTCCAGTTCCAGCTCGACTCCAGAACTCCTTCAGTGTTATTCGTCAAGGCTATTGAGAGATGAGAGACTTTGTTGTCTTTATGGAGGTCTGTGACCTCAGGCGCCAACCCCGGAAAAGCGGATGGATTAAAATAATGTGGTGGCACGGTGGCGAAGTGGCTAATGCTGTCGCCTCACACCAAAAAGGGCCTGAGTTTGATTCCCTGGCCGGGCAACCAGGGAGGGTCCTTTCTGTGTGGACATTCTCCCTGTGTCTGCGTGGGTTTCTTCTGGGTACTCCAGTTTCCTTTCACAGTCCAAAGACATGCAGATTGGACATGCTAAATTGCCCCTAGGTGTGAGCAAATGTGGGTGACCAGTTCAGGGTGCATCCTACCTTCCGCCCAATGACAGCTGGGATAGGCTCCAGCACCCTGAAGGAGAAGTGGCTTAGAAGATGTGTGTATGTGTGTGTTTCTACAAAGGGTTTGGTTTCAAAGACTGTTGTCCTCCCTGTAACTGTTCCCTACCTACAATCATCTCTTGTCATTCCAGCCTTAATTGACCCATCTCTAGACACATCTCCAGACACTCCTCCATGTCACCGCACTGGATAGTGGACTTCATCACTTTTGTCACTGAACCGATTCAGTTAGAGGCCAACTTTCTTCATAGGCAGCAACTTTCGTTTCTAGTCATTGACTCTTCAGAATTTTCTGTTATATTAGGACTCCCATGAACTCCCAATCCTTTGCTTCACTTCTCCAGAGCTTAGAGTAAGATCTATTACCATAGATAGCCCAGAACCCACACAGAATACTGAAATTCCCTCTGAATATTCTGATTTGATCAAGGTATTTAGTAAAAAGAATGCCACTTACAACCCCAATTCCAATGAAGTTGGGACGTTGTGTAAAACATAAATGAAACAGAATACAATTATTTGCAAATCCTTTTCAACCTATATTCAATTAAATACACTACAAAGACAAGATATTTAATGTTCAAATGAATAAACTTTATTGTTTTTTGCAAATATTCACTCATTTTTAATTGGATGCCTGCAACACGTTCCAAAGAAGTTGGGACAGGGGCAACAAAATACTGGGAAAGTTGAGGAATGCTCCAAAAACACCTGTTTGGAACATTCCACAGGTGAACAGGTTAATTGGAAACAGGTGAGTGTCATGATTGGGTATAAAGGGATCATCCATGAAAGGCTCAGTCGTTCACAAGCAAGGATGGGGTGAGGTTCACCACTTTGTGAACAACTGCCTGAGCAAATAGTCCAACAGTTTAAAGAACACTGTTTCTCAACATGCAATTGCAAGGAATTTAGGCATTTCATCATTTACAGTCCATAATATCATCAAAAGATTCAGAGAATCTGGAGAAATCTCTGCAAGCAAGCGGCAAGGCAGAAAACCAACATTGAATGCCCGTGACCTTCGATCCCTCAGGTGGCACTGGCAAAGTGGAAAAGTATCCTGTGCTCTGAGGAGTCCACATTTCCAATTGTTTTTGGAAATCATGGACATCGTGTCCTCCGGGCCAAAGAGGAAAAGGACTGTCCAGACTGTTATCAGCACAAAGTTCAAAAGCCAGCATCTCTGATGGTATGGGGGTGTGTTAGTGGCCATGGAATGGGTAACTTGCACATCTGTGAAGGCACCATTAATGCTGAAAGGTACATACAGGTTTTGGAGCAATATATGCTGCCATCCAAGCAACGTCTTTTTCAGGGACATCCCTGCTTATTTCAGCAAGACAATGCCAAGCCACATTCTGCATGTGTTACAACAGTGTGGCTTTGTAGTAAAAGAGTGCGGGTACTAGACTGGCCTGCCTGCAGTCCAGACCTGTCTCCCATTGAAAATGTGTGGCGCATTCTGAAGCGCAAAGTATGACAACGGAGACAACTGAAGTTGTACATCAAGCAAGAATGGGAAAGAATTCCACCTACAGAGCTTCAACAATTAGTGTCCTCAGTTCCCAAACACTTATTGATATACATTGATATACAGTGGTAAACATGCCCCTGTCCCAACTTCTTTGGAACGTGTTGCAGGCATCAAATTCAAAATGAGTGAATATTTGCAAAAAACAATAAAGTTTATTCGTTTGAATATTAAATATCTTGTCTTTGTAGTGTATTCGATTGAATATAGGTTGAAATGGATTTGCAATCATCATTGCAAATCATTGCAATCAGAATCATCGTATTCTGTTTTTATTTACATTTTACACAACGTCCCAAGTTTATTAGGGTTGTAATTGCCTCCTCACTGTACATATGATTATTCCATTGATATAGTAGAAGGTGTGACTCTACTTAAATCTTGTGTTTGTCAGTTACCCCAAGAAAAAGTTTTTTAGAAACTTTGGTACACTTGCCTCACCTCTCACTGCTATACTTCAGGGAGCACCCAAAAGGCTGAATTGGAGCACAGCAGCAGAGACTGCCTTTTGCAATGTCAAGGTTGAAGTTACTTCAGCACCTGTTCTCAAGCATCCTGATCCTTCCAAACCATTTGTGGAGTAGGTGTGATCCTGTCCCAGCGTAGTGGTAACCCTGAGAAGCTTCACCTGGTAGCCTTCTACTTACACAAACAGACCCCTGCAGAATGAAACTATGGTATCATGAACTCTTGGCTATTAAGCTCGCATTGAAAGAATAGAGACATTGGTTAGAAGGAGCTGCTCACCCTTTCCTAGTCCTAACTGACCATTAGAACTTAGAGTACCTTTGTACTCCATACTTAAACCCTCGACAGACTCGTTGATCCATTTTCTGCTCAATTTTTAAAATTCAGTATCTCTTATTGTCCTCGTTCATGTAATACTAAGGCTCATACCTTGTCAAGAATCCACCAGTGAGATGCTACAAGACAAAATCTGTCCTATTCCTCCTCTTTCTGTCCACATAGCATCCATTTGCTGGGATATTGATGAAGAGATTACTACAGCCCTAGAAAATTACACTGCTCAAAAAAATAAAGGGAACACTTAAACAACACAATATAACTTCAAGTAAATCAAACTTCTGTGAAATCAAACTGTCCACTTAGGAAGCAACACTGATTGACAATCAATTTCACATGCTGTTGTACAAATGGAATAGACAACAGGTGGAAATTATTGGCAATTTGCAAGACACACTCAATAAAGGAGTGGTTCTGCAGGTGGGGACAACAGACCACTTCTCAGTACCTCAATGCTTTCTGGCTGATGTTTTGGTCACTTTGGAATGTTGGTGGTGCCTCGTGGTAGCATGAGATGGACTCTACAACCCACACAAGTGGCTCAGGTAGTGCAGCTCATCCAGGATGGCACATCAATGCGAGCTGTGGCAAGAAGGTTTGCTGTGTCTGTCAGCGTAGTGTCCAGAGGCTGGAGGCGCTACCAGGAGACAGGCCAGTACACCAGGAGACGTGGAGGAGGCCGTAGGAGGGCAACAATCCAGCAGCAGGACCACTACCTCCACCTTTGTGCAAGGAGGAACAGGAGGAGCACTGCCAGAGCCCTGCAAAATGACCTCCAGCAGGCCACAAATGTGCATGTGTCTGCACAAATGGTTAGAAACCGACTCCATGAGGATGGTATGAGGGCCCAACGTCCACAGATGGGGGTTGTGCTCACAGCCCAACACCATGCAGGACACTTGGCATTTGCCAGAGAACACCAGGATTGGAAAATTCACCACTGGCGCCCTGTGCTCTTCACAGATGAAAGCAGGTTCACACTGAGCACATGTGACCGAAGTGACAGAATCTGGAGACGCCGTGGAGAGCGATCTGCTGCCTGCAACATCCTTCAGCATGACCGGTTTGGCAGTGGGTCAGTAATGGTGTGGGGTGGCATTTCTTTGGAGGGCCGCACAGCCCTCCATGTGCTCGCCAGAGTTAGCCTGACTGCCTTTAGGTACCGAGATGAGATCCTCAGACCCCTTGTGAGACCATATACTGGTGCAGTTGGCCCTGGGTTCCTCCTAATGCAGGACAATGCTAGCCCTCATGTGGCTGGAGTGTGTCAGCAGTTCCTGCAATATGAAGGCATTGAAGCTATGCACTGGCCCGCCCGTTCCCCAGACCTGAATCCTATTGAGCACATCTGGGATATCATGTCTCACTCCATCCACCAATGCCACGTTGCACCACAGGTGCAGGAGTCCAGGAGTTGGCTGATGCTTTAGTCCAGGTCTGGGAGGAGATCCCTCAGGAGACCATCCGCCACCTCATCAGGAGCATGCCCAGGCATTGTAGGGAGGTCATACAGGCACGTGGAGGCCACACACAATACTGAGCCTCATTTTGACTTGTTTTAAGGACATTACATCAAAGTTGAATCAGCCTGTAGTGTGTTTTTTCACTTTAATTTTGTGTGTGACTCCAAATCCAGGCCTCCATTGGTTAATAAATTTGATTTCCATTGATGATTTTTGTGTGATTTTGTTGTCAGCACGTTCAACTTTGTACAGAACAAAGTATTCAATGAGAATATTTCATTCATTCAGATCTAGGATGTGTTATTTGAGTGTTCCCCTTATTTTTTTGAGTAGTGTATAATGTCCCATTTTATTGTATCTGTTCCACACACAATAACTTCTAACAAATCGCTAATGGTGAGAAACTTTTAAACAGGATGTACACAAATTTGTCTCATTGTGTTCAGATGTGCTCAAAGCAAAACACAAGCAAGACTCCACCAGCTGGAAAACTATTGCCTCTCCCTGTGCCAGAACATCCATGATCACCCATTGAAGTTGATTTTGTTACAGATTTACCCCCATCTGGTGGTTTTACAACTATTATTACTATAATAATTTTAAATTACTTTTAAATAACTACCCAATGATTTTGACTCTGCCCTAGCACAGTCTTGCACCCTGGACTACTACCCCTTCTGACATACCAACTGTTGACAACTTGATGAGGGCAGTGAGGAGGTCTGGGAGCAGACCCATTGCAGCATTGAGGAGGCCCTTCAGTTCACGAAAGAACAAACTGACAGACTTTCTGGGGAGACACCCCTCTAAGAGACTGGGTTTGGTTATTCACCCAGGATCTCTGGGCCTCTGGACGAGGTGTTGCCTGATGGAGTCTGCTGTAATCTCTGGAGGTGGATGGCACCCTGGTCTATGCTGTCCATCAGATGCATGGAGGAATTCTCCAGTATCTTTTCAAATGGCAAGGATATGGACCAGAGGAGAGAAGCTGGATGCCAGCAAAACACGTTCTGGACCCTGGGTTATTGGTGGATTTCCATGCCAGACACCACCATCTCCCCACCCTCAAGGATGTCCTTGGAGGACCATCTCCATTTGGCACCAAGAGAGCGCTGGTGTTTTGCTTACCAGCGCCTCCGGTTGGGTAGGCAGTGGTTGTTGCAGACTCCTTGGGGAGGGTACTGTCACAAATCTGTCTGGCCTGGTTGAAACTGAAGCCAACCTGGCCACCTCAGACTATACTTCCTAGAACCCCTTGCTCCTTCACATGACTCAAGACTCATCCAGAGCCACCTATCAATGCTCAGCTTCTCCAGACTTCTAAATCACTTTCACCTGTTCCTCTGTGCATTTAACCAGTTAGTTTGTACATGCACTTTGCGAAGTATCATCACCTTGTTATGCACACCTTGTTATGCATTAATTCATGTCTGTTAATCTGTTTTCATTTATGACCTATTTTCCGTCTATGTGATTGTCTGGTTCCATCTGCCACTGTTACAAGTAATAAGTAATAACAATGATAATAATAAAATCACTATGAACACAGGCATATAACAGTAAGACACAACCAAAGCACTGAATTCACAGCCTAATTGTGATTGCCAACACTTACTGACTAAACTAAACTAACCCCACTCCCCAACACAGAACAACAGAACAAAACAATTATGCCACAACAACTAGCAATGAACAACAACAATAAGTCTCCTTTCTAGACTACATGTGCCTCCCATGATCCTCCTGGCTTAGCCATCAGCATTTAGAGGCCCACGCTAGCCAGTAGTGGGTGCTACATAACCTCCCTTTCAAATGCTGACTATATTGGTGACCTAACAGCTCAAGCCAGATCCTTTGGTGCACACCAGTCCCAGTGTCATGTCAAGTCTAGTAGGCAACTAGAGCCAAGTTAGCCACAATCAGTCTAGAGGCCTGGTTTGAGACTGCTTAAAAGCTGTCTGTTTTCTGTCAATGAGGCAAAGCAAGTAACAATGAATATCTGTAACAAAATATAGAAATAATATCCATTTTCAATTTTATATTATATAATTATATTGCAATTTTGCACATTTTATTTTTAAATCAAACTTTTTCCTTTTTATACTTTGCCTCCCTATTATTAGTGCAAAATTATAGTAAGTGTATTCCTTCTACAAACAGAGGACTTTCCTTTCATTTTTGACTCAGCAAACATGTTTCCATGTAAGCAGCTTCATGGCAGCAAGTTGAACATGGTCTTGACTGTATACTTTATGTTTTCATCAGATATTAATTATAATTGTAAATTTTGACTAAAATAAATAAATAAAATTAGTGCTTGAAAATAACAGCAAATGAGTGATTTCAAATATCTTTTATGCACAAAAAAGCTATAGGTAAAATGACTCCATCATTACTTTATCTATACAAACATAGAAACATTAGTTCTACTTTTCCAAACAGATAAAAAAATCTTATTGTGTGGTTCTTTTCCTGGGTCTTTCAAATACCTCACTCTCTCCATCAGTAATCTGCACTAACCTGTTTCCATGCAACCAGGCAGATAAGGATAGCAGCAATTCAAATATAACTTCAACACAGCAGACTGCCTTGTGTACACCAAGCATCTCAAAAGGCAGTGACATTTCAACATTTGTGATATCTTCACTTCCACAAGGCAGTTTTCTAAACTAAGTGTGTGCTAAAATTTCTATGTCCTGCATGCTGTCGGCACCAATACACCCGTTCCAGAAAGCATGTGAGGACCCTGCCTGCACAACTGTGAGTAATCCTTCCATTTTCTCTCGCCTAATATGTCTTCCTCCTTACCCCCTCTTTTCACCTGCTTTGTACCTTTCCTCTTATTTCACTCTCCCACAGTTATAGAACATAGGTTTTTTGTGAAAAGAAATTGCTTACCTTTCAATGATTTTTTTTCTTCCCTTTTTCTTGCTGAAATTCAGTGTTGGCTTCTAACCCAGTTACCTTCTATTATATGTGCTTGATTCCTGGCAATAGCACATGGTTCATCTGAGGACAATGCAGAACCGTGTGTGTGCTGGCAGGGGTTGGGGGGGGTCGGGGGAGGTGGGGGGGAGCGATAATGCCTCCCGCATACTTATTGGGATGGCTGAGATCCAGAAGGCACTACTGATGGAAGATCATAAAGGCTGTCACGGATTTTACAATAACCACCAATTCCGCATCCCTCCCCAACAGATTCCTCCTCGAGACAGCTCACTCATACAGTATTAACTAAAAAATACTTTGATTTTCCCCCATCCCCCAGTTCTCCTCTGAATCAAAGCCTCGCACAGCTCCTGTTCAACTCAGATGAACTACACAGTGGGCTTCCTGTTTCTGAGCAACCACCAAGCCACACAAAGGACATACACGTTATCTTTCCTCCCATTCCTCTTTCTCATCTGATAAAACAACAGTCAGAGTTTGCCGTGTTGACTGCAAAATGGCTTATTCCCATTCTGACATAATTGACAACAGAACGCATTCACCTTGCAAACATCATCCCTGAGTTTCTTGACAGTGATGAGAGGTGTTATAAAATATACTCCAGTTAATTCAGTGACACACGTTTAAAATAAAGGTATGTGTTTAGGTATCATTCAGTATCATAGAACAAAAATGCTGGTCTTATTGTAGCCAGAGACAGACTGCGCACTGGTCTATTTTCTGCTCTATAATTCATAATTTAATTCAACAATTTAATTCTTGCTTTCTTCCACTTTAGTTTTTCCTACCTTTACTGCATTGTTTTATACATTAGTTTTTCTTCCACCATGCAAAATAAATTGACAGATTATGTTAGAACCAACATGCATTAAACATGCTTTAATATCATAGTTAGTTTAAAAGTATAAAATCTCTAATAAATGCTTAACATCTCCCATTTTAATGCCAGAGCAAGCATCTTATCTGAGAATGTGTGTGGCAAAATCCTGAGCAGTAGAATCCACTTCAGGAAGAATGGTAAAACTAAGCTATGCTTATATTAAATATATATATTTGTAAATCCATTATCCTAAAGTTATTCTGGGTGGGTACATCAATCTGGGTGGGCAAAACCTTTATGTGCCACTTTTGATGCTTAGCAAGCCTGCTACAATATTGGCAATTGTAGAGAGGCTGTAGTCTTGGTCAGGTAGTTTTTGCCTGAGTGCAGTGCTGTAAAAATAAATATTTACATGAAATGTGGCCAAGTAAGTTTTGTTTTTATCCTCCAAACAAATATATTAATGTCACAAATGTAACCAGCGAAGCAACGCACTCAGTCTCCCAGAATTCTCTGGGAGATCACATGACTTTATCGCTTCCTAATCTTACAAACCCTGACACACACACACACACACACACAGACTTAATCTCCCAGAATACATAGGGAGATCAGCTGACAGCTGGTCTCCACACATGCTACTATCAGCGTTCAAGATGAGCACTGAAGTATAAGCTCCACTTATTTTTATTGTACTTCACTCTGTATTGTAGTTTATTGTATTGTATTGTTTGTTATTGTATTGCATTGAATGGCACAGAGTTCTGCGTTCAACTCTGTTTCTTTTTCTCTTGGTGTCTGCAGTGACATTTTGTTTCTAGCAGTATCTGAGCTCAGGACTGTCTTTTTCTCTAAGCTATTGGTAACTAGCAAAGATACTTTCTCTAGATAGACAAAGCACTTCTTGTAAGTCGCTCTGGATAAGAGTGTCTGCTAAATGCTGTAAATGTAAATGTAAATGTAAGATCACCTGAGTTCTAATGTGCAGCACCTGTACCTATGATCACATGACCTTGTCAGTTTAGCTTATAAGTGTAAGGGGTATTGTTTCATCTGTAAACTACTGAGCATTCTTTTTATTGTATGGATTACCGTGTATGGCTTGTGTTCTCGTTTCCCTGACTCTGATTTTTGATTAGCCTATTGGATTGTTTGCCCTGGATCTCTGTTTTTGTACCTTGACCTTTAGCCTGTTTTCCACAACGATTAGCAATTCTGGAGAAAGATTATGATATTTTAACTCAGGGTGAAAAAAAAAAAATACACCCCACCCTTCAGTGCTCCTACAGAAGCTCCACCCCTCAAATTTCAAGAAGTGCTAAAGGGGATTTCCACTCTGCTTCAACTCTGCTGAAATATGATAAAAGTAAATCCATTTACGAAAGGTACTTTTTACTACCATCATCACATAGAATTCAAACCGTAAATTACTACAGATCAGAGGGGCCTTCATCACAGAAGGCCTAATGGTTCCTGCCAACTAAAATATACACATCTGTAATTCTTAGTTAATTTTTATTCAATAAAATAATGCTTGTATTTTTTTAACTCTTCAAGTTTATTATAGTACTGCTGTAGATCCATTGTTAAGTTTGAAAAGAAACACACACACCTTCTAAGCCGCTTCTCCTTCTGGGTCGCAGGGGGAGCTAGAGCCTATCCCAGCTGACATTGAGCGGAAGGCAGTATACACCCTAGACAGGTCACCAATCCATCACAGGGCAGACAGACAGACATACTGTACACATTCACACCTAGGGGCAATTTAGCATGTCCAAATGGCCTGACTGCATGTCTTTGGACTGTGGGAAGAAACCCACACAGACATAGGGAGAACATGCAAGCTAGCAGATGTGATACCGACATATCACAGCAATCAGCAGACCCTGCCCTCTTAGGCAACTAAACACAAAATAACAATACTATTAGGCTTCAAGTAGTAGGGTACTAAGCATACCATCTGCACACATGTTAGGGTGCTACTGTGTCTAAGGAGCAAGCTGAACCTGATGTTGTGGTTAGATCAACTGTGCCTTGCCTTGATTCCTTTTCTCCTTTGTTGTTCTGTTACTCTGAAGGTGCACACCACATAGTTGCAAATGGAGCCTAAGGAAAAAGCAAAAGTATAACAAATGGAGATTAAGTTATAGGTGGCCATATGGAAGATGGAGCTTCAGGTTAAAAAGGAGATTTGACTACACAAATATGAATGTGTAAGAATTATCTTTTCTATTTATTCTGCTGTCCTCTTCACCAGAAGCTCCATCTGCTCCTGCTCCTTCTGCCATTTCTGAATGTGACTAAATATATTGGTACTACCTTTTTAGGGTAGCTGAAGCTAATACTAAGATAAGATAAGATATTTGAGATATTGATTTATATTACACATGTTAATGGTGAGGAATTAACAATATAAATATAAATAGAAAAGCAAAAAGTCTTTTCACTATAGAAATATTTTAAAAGCATTCCACATGGAGTATTGATTATATTGCACACAGGAAATGGTGATGAATTCCACAGTTTATGTTCTGTAGGTGTGTGAGGTCTAATGGGGGAGGAGGAGGGTTCTACTGGGAGCAGTGCCGGTTGTATAGTCTTAACAGCAGCAGGAAGGAAGGACATACAATAGCGTTCCTTCACCCACTTGGGGTGAAGCAGTCTGTCACTAAAGGAGCTGCCCAGAGCTGTCAGAGTCTCATGCATGGGGTGAGAGCTGTTCTCGAGCATGGATGCTAGTCTGGTTAACATCCTCCCGTCTCATACCACCTGCACTGTGTATATGAGGCTTCCCAGGAAAGAGCTGGCCCTCATAACGAGTCTGTCAATTCTCTTCCTGTCTGCAATTGAGACCACTCTTTAAAAGATGGTTGATGCCACAAAGGTGTTGAAGAAAGTCCTGTGAAATACATTACACAGTGTGCAGTCTCACAGTGTGCTATATTACAATATAATGAATTATATCCTCCATTTCTATTCACAGAAGCAGGTATCCTCAGAGAAAGCTGGGGGCATCTACTGACTGGTGTCCGTCATGTGTTTGTTTGGATCAAAAACCTTAAAAGTCTAATGAATGTCTTCATATTTGGCAGTGTGAACCAATTTGCACATCAGTAAATATAGCTGCTAAAATACTACAGTTTCAGTAGATTAGTCTGCTTACCTCTCATCTTTAGAAAAGAAAACACCTTTCTTTTCTGCTGGTGTGTCAGTGTTTCTTCTGAACAGTAGTTCTCCTTTAAAGTCCTCTTGAGGGCAGGGTCAGTTGAAGAAAGGGCTCATGGAAATATATGACTGTATATGTGTCCTGCCTTCAAATTCACTTGGTTCTAAATCTTACCAAATGATTATGTAATTACTGTCTGTTAGTTAATGAAGGAGGTGTTGATGTTCTTTGTTAGGTGCTAATGATGATCAGGAACATTATTATAAAGTGAAGCACATGGTAACTCAAATTGTTTATGAACTAGGAGTAAATGATGATCTGGAACAGTATTATAAAGTGAAACACATGGTAACTCATCATTAATGAACTAGGGGTTAATGAAGATCTGGAACAGTATTATAAAGTGAAACACATAGTAACTCATCATTAATGAACTAGGGTTAATGATGATCTGGAACAGTATAAAGTGAAACACATGGTAACTCTTCATTAAGGAACTCGGAATTAATGATGATCTGGAAAAGTATTATAAAGTGGAATACATTAGAAATAAAACTCCCTAAAGAAATGGTGTACTGTAATACAAGAAAATAGCTAATAAAGTAATGTTGAAAAAAGTAAGTGTAAATAAGTTCATTATTGACTCACTTTTTATGTGTGAACAGTCCAAATGTGAAAAAAATTCCTGAGCTTTTTGCTCGGCTCACTAAAAAGATTCAGCTCTTTTGGCTCCCAAGTGGCTCCTCAGATTTGAAATCAATGAAAAATGAAATCAAATGAAATCAAAATCTCTCATTACTACTGAAGGGGTTACGCATCTTTCTGTTTCATATCTGAGGCACAAAGTTTTACTGCCTATTAGCTTAGCTCACATTAGATAAATTAACTAGCTAGCTAGCATGCACCCCTAACAGAACATAAGCTGCAGCTTTAGGTTTAATAAAACAGTAACATTTGCTTACAATTCTGAAACAACAAGGAAAAACAGACATTGTACAAGACTATACTTCTTCTAGTACTAACTCAGTCATTTACATCATTACACAGTCAGATATTTCTGTGAGTCCTCTCTTCAACTGACCCTTCCCTCAAGAGTACTTTAATGGAGAACTACTGTTGAGAAGAAACACTAGCACATATGCACCTTCAGAAGAGAATGGTGTTTTTGTTTCTAAAGTTGAGAGATAAGCAGACTGGTTTACTGAAAGTGTAGTATTTTCACTGTTGTCTCATTTGTCGGCTGATGTGCAAATTGGTTCACACTGCCAAATATGAAGATATGCATTAAACTTTTAAGGGTTTTTGATCCAAACAAACCCATGAGGGATACCAGTCAGTACAATGTGTTGTGATGTCCCCATCCTTCTCTGAGGATACCTGTTTCTGTGAATAGAAATGGAGGATATAATCCATTACATTGTAGAGACTGCACAATGTGTAGTGTATTTCATTATTGTTAGAAGTGTTGGAAAACAGTACATCAGTTAATAATTTAGCAGGGACCTTTTCAGTTTAACTGATCAGGAATTTATGAGTAGTTATTCTAAGAAACCATAGTTACTAAGTAATACTGTAGACTCAGTAGATATTGATTACTTAATAGTGAACTACTCTGATCATTAGTTCTCTGTTACCTACTGAGTAGTTAACTAGTAGTCTTGGTAGTTAAGAGTAGTTACTTAAGTGTTAATGCAGTCCTACTCATTCATTCCTACTAAGTTGAATTGGAAACTCTTAATTACATCCTTTTACATAATTTGCGATCACAATCTCTGGTACCTGCAACAGCTGACTGCATAACTTGAATTGTGAGCGTGAGAAGTGTAGCATGAGTATGGGAGGGGCTGTAAATCTGTCAAATCATCTAATTATGATAATGTAAAACTAATGGAGACCCATGTTCTACAGAAGAATGAACCCCATTTACACCAGACTTGTTTTTATTTAGTTTCATTTAGGAACCGTTAGCTTTATATTTTTTCAGAAAATGTTTTGAGCATGTTAGATCAGAATAACCAGCTGTGTCTAATTTAAAGGCAGTGATAGCAAAATATCTTTTAAGGTAAGGCTTTTTAATTGAAGCACTGAAAAGATTGTTGCATTTTCTCCTGTATTTTCAAGTTTATACAGGTGTATATGAGAAGTACAAGTAATATTATTTTTTCAGAAAGTAATTAGTAATCCTGGCACAGTTTGAGGGAAGTAATTTGCAATGGATTACTCTTTTGTTTTGAGTAACTACCCAAACATTAATATATTGTTACAGATTTATGCAGCTTAATTGTGGAAATCTTTAAACAGAAATAGTAAATTCTTGATATGCATTGTGTTCATCACAGATATAGAGACTAGCTCTGATGGTACATAGTAGACCTGTTTTTTTATACCACTGACTGTTCTTGTTGGGAGTTAATGATAACTAGAGTAGCAGTATTTCATGGAAAGACCACCCATTTTGAGATCTGTGGAGGTAGGTTTTGTTTCTATGGCCACTCTCCTTGCTAGGAAACTTTTGAGGTGGAAATCTCCTATCCCCCCTTCTCACTCTATGTGGATCTTAGAATTGTGTAATGTGGTGAAAATGGAGAAGATTACAAGCATTAAGTCGGGTTCCATCCAAATATTTTATAACACTTGGAACCCTTTTTTAATTACTTAGACACATTGTCTTCATTGGACCTCCCTTAAAATAATATCTCAGGGTTTAAAGTAATTACTAAAATTATTGATAAATATTTATGTTTCACTGTTTCTTATAAGTTTAATATCCTTTTCAAGTTGCTTTGAATGACTGACTCTGGTATTTTTTTTTTTTTTTTTGGTTTCTTTGTTTTTTTTTTTTTTTTGGTGCATTTATTTATTTAGATTTTATAAAAAATATTTTTCCTTTTTTAACAACAGCCTTGTTTTGTCCTTTGTCTTTTCGCTGTTATTG
This sequence comes from Pygocentrus nattereri, assembly GCF_015220715.1. Taxonomy (NCBI): domain Eukaryota; kingdom Metazoa; phylum Chordata; class Actinopteri; order Characiformes; family Serrasalmidae; genus Pygocentrus; species Pygocentrus nattereri. The sequence continues at coordinate 15,700,390 of NC_051220.1, forward strand.
TGTGTGATTTGTCTTGTTATAAACCCAATAAAAAGATTATAAAAAAAAACTCAATACATATTTTTTTACAGACTCATTATTTAATAAGATTATTAACAGACTTATTATAAAATAATCTGCAAACCTGTAGCTAACAGACTTAATCAGCTTCTGTAAAAACTAATCAACAGAGCTCAAACTGGTTTCATATGTAACAACGGTGCTTGCTTTCCCCAGGACTTTTCATCCTGGCAAGAGAAACCCAAGCACTGATAATCAGATAAAACCCCTGAAACAATAGGGATTTAGGTAGATCAGTCAACCGAAGACAACATGGCTTTATAATGACTTCTTAAAAAAGCCTAATTGTTAAATCCAACAAGATGATGATTTGCCATATGAAATATTTACTGATAACAGTACACATTATAACTGGTTTACATACTATTTTCTCTGTAACTGGATATATTCTGCCCTCACTAGGTGGAGAAGGTCAGTAGAAAGCTAACAGGCTAACACGAAACACTTTAAACAGAGTTCCAACCTTTGCAGAATGCATTACAGTAATACTGCAACTTACATAGAAAATGCCTATTATGAACTATTACGAAGATGTCTGTATTTAAAACCAATATTTCACCATTTTAACTTCACAAGCTTGGCACTGACATACTATGGTGAAAAAAGCAGGGTCACAGGCAGTAATGAAAAACTGCACCAAGGCACTGTGTGTTTTCAAACAGACCAAGGAATTCTTGAAACATATACAGTGGTTAGATGGGTGACCTGCAGTGCTAGGGATGAATAGTAGTTTGGTCTTGCTGGGATTCAGCTTCAGGTGATGGCTACCATCCATGACAAGATGTCAGTTAGACTAGGGCCGCTGGAACCATGGAACCACTATACTGTCTGTATCATCTGCCTGCTTTAACATCTTACTCCTTCCAAACGCTTATATTGTTCTTGCAGTACTAGCTACTGTAAATAAGCAAAAAATGATACATTTGATTGATTTTAGCACATGGATAACAGAGCATATTTTTGTCTAAGCATTAGCGATATATCAAGTAAAGTTTAGTGCTACTGCTATGACTGTGATGCACATAGATGATAACAGTCTCTATATTAAATGTTTCTATTTTATGATAGCAAATGTGAAACTAAGAGAGTATTTTAGACTTTAGAAAATGAACTGGGTGTGAATACAGCCGATGTTCTTCAGAGATGTTTGCTTGCAGAGTTTGCTATCTGAGGCTAAACCTAGAGCCTCACAGGTCAAAATAATGATACTGTTCAGTAATTAGCATGACATGAAAACTGCATTTTGTCACTAACAAATGCAATTGCAAAAAACACAAGATAAAGAGAAAGAGATACTACCTAACCGTACTGAAACCAAAATGAAATAAAGTACACAAAACCCTTCTTTAACTGGTGATAACCAAGAGAAAAGTACATATAAACACAAATGTTGTCAACTTGCTTTTCAATTACCCACAATGTGTGCTAATATTAATGCTAATAAAAAGCTGCATATTATTTACAAATCAAAGGGGGTTAAAGCATAAAGCATGCAAGTGAGCAGAGAGGCAGCAGTCTGCTGGCTGGTAGCTTTTGTAGGAAATATAGTATGGGAATCAGGAAAGGGGGAGGGTTCCAGCAGTCAGAAATGGCAAACAGGAAGACAGTCTACATCCAGAATAGACAAACACACAGAAAGATCTGCTAAATAATCAATGTAGGGTAGTAATAGCCAGCATTTTTTAAATTTTGTACCAATACATGTTGCCCTACCACTTTTGATGGTGTACCACCACCTCTGAGCCAGACATGCTGAGAGCAGAAACATTGGTGTCAGAAGGAGGGAAGGAAAGGACGAGTTGAGTGTCAGTGTAGCTGTGGTTGGAGATGACATGTAAAGATATTACATCATGAAAAGAGTGAATACCGAAGGAAAAGATAAGAGTGGAAGGGTTATATAGGGAAGACAGAATGCAGAACTTGTGTGCATCAGATGCTGATGCTTCTAGTTTCCTTGTGTAGAAAGATGACTTTGCAACAGTTGCATCCAATGAGAAATGTGAAAGGTGTGGAGTGACAGGAGGATCTCGTGGCTGACTGTGTTGAAGGCTGTAGAGAGGTTAAAAAGACTGATGACAGTTTGGCTGATCTAGCTACATGGAGCTTCTTAGTAGCTGCTACTATGCAGTTTCTGGAAAGTGCACAACTTTGAAGTCATACTGCCTGGAGCTGGTTCTGACTGAGAGACAAATGATTTTACACTGCAAGGATTCAAGGGTTCAGGGAGTTTAGACAGAAAAGAAAGGAAAGATATTGGTCAGTACTGCTGATATCTGAGCAATCAAGTGTAAGAAGGGGTGTGGGAAGAGTATGAATATGTGGGGATGATGTGTACAGGAATACAAAAGAGGGAAGCATCAGAGAAATTGAAGTGCAATGTATGTCAAGGATTAGGTCCAGTACGATACCTATTCTGTGTTACTGGAGGAGACTGTTTGAGGGTGAGGTCAAAAGAAGACTACAGATTATTTGATATAATGTTGAAATTTCCAAGAAGAACAAGAGGGGTCCGATCAACAGAAGAGGCTGAAAATGATGTCTGGTTCATCAGTGAAATTCCCTAGAGAATAACATGACTTTCAAAGGAGGAGATAGTCAGATGTGACAGTGTGAGCAGGATGAATGCCACGCTTAAGATAAACCTGTGCTGCCACCCTCTACCAGTCTGCCATGGAGAATGGGAGAATATAAAAGCAGAGAAAAGAACAGCTTGTGTCAGTGAGCTCTCTGGAATGATCCAAATCTCTATCAGAGCCAGGAGGTGGAGTGAGTGGATAGATGCGAATGCTGAGATTGAAGTTGACCATCTGGACAAAGGATTGGCAGTTCCAGAGCCCACCTGCTAAGATTGTTTGCTATTGTGACAATAGTTGAGGATAGATGTCGTTACCAGTATCATGATAGTTTTGCAACAATGAGGGTTTCTTTACATCTGTGGAAGGTATAAATAATAATTGTAAGGCACATGATGGAAGTGAAAGTAGCAGTAATTAAAAATGTATACAAATGAAGGTGGAGCCCTTGTGTTAGTGTTATAAGAATGTGAGTTATAGAGGAGAGCTAGGATGGAGCCTAGAAAACCTTTACAATGTTTCTGCCCCTACAATTCACAGCTTAGACTTTATCCAAACAACAAATTAGCAATAAGAACCAGGAATGTCTAGACAAGCTTGAAGCTAATAGCATCTAATAAAAAGTACATTAAAGCCAGGGCCTACCTTATCAAGAAAATAAGTCTAAGTCAGAAAATATAGGCACACTGACTGTTGGAGATCATCCATCTGTCATCCATATACATGTGTGCCAGCCCTCTCACTGAGAACCAACTAAGGACAGATGGCATTCTAAGAACTTTATAATTCAGATTTTTCATATATAATTCTATCACATAGATTTAAAGACAGAACAAAATTAATAATATCCAAAGTAAAGATATAATGATACATAATTTGGAACTGGTGTACAGCATGTGATCTTGCATTTGAACGTGATGTGCTTCATGAACCCATATAACACTACATAAATTCTTCTCTTGTCCTCTAGTGTGGGCACCATCAGCCAGTTGGGGCTACTTACTTATGTGGCAGCAATTAATGATTAGTTTTTACAAGGTACCCTCAAAGATTGTTCCTCTTTTCTGTACCAGCAATGCATTTCTCCAGTAGACCCCTTTATGTAAATATTCAATGTCTTAGCCCTGTCACAGTGTGTAAAAAGAGCAAGAATTGTTGTTGTTTTTAATTTAAACAAAGATGCGTAAAATAATAATCCTAAATTAAACAAATTAGTTTTTCCAAAGTGGCCAGAAAACAATAGAAACAGAAGAAAAGCGAAAACAGGGAAGATGTTATGTCAATTAGTTTTTGGGAGTGAACGATGGGTTATTAAAATATACTGTAGATATTAATAGAAAGTAAGTTTATGCCATAGTAATTGCAGTTGTGAAATGGAATGGAATGCAGTGGAGCTGTTTAAACTAAATTTCGAGTCCTACTGAACATTTCTAGCATTTTCAAGTTTCCTTCATGAATAAACAGTTAAAATGTCATGTTCTCTTGACCACTAAAATATAAAAGTTTAACTTGAAAGTGAAGGCAAAAAAGATCAAGTAAAGTAACAGCAATGCTTTGTTTTGCTTTGATAGCAAAAATGTAATGCTGTTCATAAGCAGAAAATCTGACAGTTTGGGCCTGTTGCACACAGTATATCAACAAAATAAGGAAAAGGGTTATAAAAATTTTGTCATTTAGACAAGAACTTTTTGGTCCAGTTACACAATGACGTATATTTGTGCTGGCTGGTTCTACATTTACATTATGTTGTGCCACCTTGTCCTACTTTGTTTCAAAACTGAAAACAATCAAACAAGTTTTGTTCACTCACATAGTCAACAAATAAAGCTGTTCACAATTTTCAAACCAACATTCAATAAATGTCATACCATCCCACAAGCACACTAACATAACTGCTAAATGTTAAATGGCACTGCTAACTAGGACTAGAGGAGCTGGTTAGCATTAGTTGAACATGCTAACAGCTCTGCTCACCAACAATATAATGAATAGGTTCACTACCCTAATACAAGTTTAGATGATAATGACTCAAATCAGATGGGGCTGATCTTCAGTGACTGGTGTTAGAAGGACAGAAAGCCGAAATGAAACTTGTTCAGTGGTGTTTAGATCTATAGTCTATGTATACTTAAGCTATATAGCCCCTCTTAGCACTCCAGGTTAGGTGGTGGGCTACAGATTCAAACAGTGCCACACCCTACAGTTAAATTCAAACTAACTGGTATGCTGTTGATACAAGTCCAGACAATAAAAGCTCCTCTCTGAGTGCCACCCACCACAGTTCAGGCTTGATTCCAGCTAAGTGATGCTTAAATAAGCATCAAACAAATAAGATCAAATGAAACTGAAAGTTCTCAAAAAAACTATTTTATTGTTTACTGCTATTTAATTTTATTGTCACTTTGACTGAACAAAACAATGACAAGCACTTACCATTGCAAAATGTGCTCTGAATGAGTTTAAGGGGCCATCGACTGTAGATAAACTCATTAAGGCAGGTTTAAGTCGGCTAGGTCACTTCAGCCAGGTCACTTTAGCTACAAATTGCAATTAATTTAAATCAGTCATTAATCTTAAGACTTATGCTTTAGTAGCCACTATGAGTTATTGGGCAACTACTATAAAACTAATATGAAAGCTTTATATTTATAAGAATGCTGACTTGAAATGTAGATCCATATATCAGCTCTTTGGGTTTAGGGAATTTTGTTAGTATGGTGTAAGAGACTTGGCTGAGACCATTAAATCAGAGAGGTTTTTTTACTTTTTTTAAATGACTGTGTAAATCTGCTTATATTGACAATAAATGAAATTAGCCACATCAATTAGCAAAATGATTTAATTGCTGCTGAAGTTTAAAGGAGACCTTCTCTCACCCTAAACCAGGGGACTTTAATTAAAATTCAATAAGGTCCAGTTACAGAAAAGTTCCTCAAGCAAAGATCCAGAACTTGCATTATGATTCAGTGCCACATACTGTTTTACCCCAATTCCAATGAAGTTGGGACGTTGTGTAAAACATGAATAAAAACAGAATATGATGATTTGCAAAGCCTTTTCAACCTATATTCAATTGAATACACTACAAAGAACAAATATTTAATGTCCAAATGGATAAAATTTATTGTTTTTTGCAAATATTCACTCATTTTGAATTTGATACCTGCAACACATTCCAGAAAAGTTGGGACAGGGGCAGCAAAAGACTGGAAAGCTCAAAAAACATCTGTTTGGAACATTCCACAGGTGAACAGGTTAATTGGAAACAGGTCAGTGTCTTGATTGGGTATAAAGGGAGCATCCCTGAAAGGCTCAGTCATTCACATTCATATACAAAGCGAAAGCCATATATCAACAACACCCAGAAACACCGCCGGCTTCTCTGGGCCTGAGCTCATCTGAGATGGACTGACGCAAAGTGGAAAAGTGTCCTGTGGTCTGATGAGTCCACATTTCAAATTGTTTTTGGAAATTGTGGACGTTGTGTCCTCTGGGCCAAAAAGGAAAAGGACTGTCTGGATTGTTATCAGCGCAAAGTTCTAAAGCCAGCATCTCTGATGGTATGGGGGTGTGTTAGTGCCCATGGCATGGGTAACTTGCACACCTGTGAAGGCACCATTATTGCTGAAAGGTACATACAGGTTTTGGAACAACATATGCTGCCATCCATGCAACGTCTTTTTCAGGGATGTCCCTGCTTATTTCAGCAAGACAATGCCAAGCCACATTCTGCACATGTTACAACAGTGTGGCTTCGTAGTAAAAGAGTGCGGGTACTAGACTGGCCTGCCTGCAGTCCAGACCTGTCTCCCACTGAAAATGTGTGGCGCATTATGAAGCGCAAAATACAACGACGGAGACCCCGGACTGTTGAGCAACTGAAGCTGTACATCAAGCATGGGAAAGAATTCCGCCTACAAAGCTTGAACAATTAGTGTCTTCAGTTCCCAAACGCTTATTGAGTGTTGTTAAAAGGAGAGGTGATGTAACAAAGTGGTAAACATGCCCCTGTCCCAAGTTCTTTGGAATGTGTTGCAGGCATCAAATTCAAAATGAGTGAATATTTGCAAAAAACAATAAAGTTTATCCTTTCGAACATTAAATATCTTGTCTTTGTAGTGTGTTCAACTGAACATAGGTTGAAAAGTATTTGCAAATCATCGTCTTCTGTTTTCATTTATGTTTTATACAACATCCCAACTTCACTGGAATTGGAGATATAGTTACACCAACATCTGATGTAATCAACAACTGAATATCAAATCAAATAAAGTACAATTCAGTGGTATTTCAACAACATATATTGTGAGTTTTCTCTTTTTAGAGCATGCCATGTGAAGTAACTTCCCTCTGGCTCATGTTCTCTTCTCCAACATCTCCATCACTCACTCGAGTCTCAGTGCTCATCGTAACGTACAGATCTGATTGGCTGAGTAGCATCACGTGTGATATTTACAAAACGTGATTGGTTTGTGAGTTTCCTGGGCTGCGAAAGCGGTAGTGTAAAGGCTAGAAAAGCTACAATGATCCAAGTAGGAGCAGCCTGTCTAAATTAAATAATTGTCCATAGTTTATCGGGTATAGGTCCAGGTCCACATAGTACAGCGTCTGGGTCCGGACCCGGACAACAGTCCACCTATTAGTGACCTTTGCCATAAATCAATCCAACCCTTCGTGAAGCCCAAGCTCAAAGTAG